>NC_057356.1:44263337-44566194 GCF_016509475.1 Prionailurus bengalensis
TATGATATAGCTCTATTTAGGTCTTCTTTAATGTCATTAATAGTTTTATCACTTTCTTCATAAAGATCTTATATACCTTTTATAAGACCTATTTCTAGATACTTAATATTTTTTATGTTATTGTAAATGTTTTTAAAAATATATATATTTCTTAACTGTTTGCAGCTAGTGTATAGAAATGCAACTAATTTTTATGAAGTGATTCTGACTCCATCACTTTAATCAAATTCTTATTAATTTATTTATCTGTGGATTATTTTGTGTTTTCTACACAGACATATTATTAGTAAATAATGATAGTTTTGTTTCTTATTTTATAGTTACAAGTGAAAAATATCAGAATATACAATGACAAAATTCTAGGTAGCACAGTATGCATAGGAAAAGACACAGGAAGGAATGCAAAGAAATGTTCACAGCTTATTTTGAGTTAAAGAATTATGGATAAATTTTTCTTTTTAATATATCTCTATACTTTCCAGTTTTTCCAAGATGACTATCTATCACTTTCATAACCAGGAAAGAAACAAAACTTAAAAATAAAAGCAAGTCTAAAACAAACTTTAAAGGTAAGGATTCCTTACTAAAAATGCCCAGTTAGAAATTAAAAACTCAATATGTATGGAAACCAATTTGTCAATAAATTTCATATAAAAAAAAAAGAAAGAAATTAAAAACTCAAGTACCTCTGATGTGCCTGCTCCCCACCAAGATTCACCACTGCAGAGCCAGATGGTTGTATAGTTATAAACTAATACATGTGTTGTATCTAAGAGAATCTCTTAGATTCATGGAACTTTGTCTTTACATTAGGGCATGTATGAAATTGACCTGTCAAAGGTCTTTATTCATTTGTTTTGAAGTATAGTCAATTCTTAATTATCCATAAGGAATATTTTTATTCTTTATGAATTATTTATGACCTTTTCATATTGAGTTACTATTAACTTGCACTGCTTATTTCCTAGGGATAAACTTAGGAAATGCAGACTAATTTTCAACTGGCACTCCTCTCCCTATTATACAGATAAGATAACAGAAACCCCCCAGAAATTAAGTAGGTTTTCTCTCTATTTTTCTGTTCACCTCCTCCATCCCATGGTACTTGACTCCCATCATGACACCTGTCAAAATTATCTGTCCTCTCCATCATAAACTCCATAAGGTTAAGATCTTTGTCTTGTTCTTCTGTGTATCCCTACACCTAGCACAATACCTGATATAGTTCCTGATACATAGTGGATTCTCAATAAATCACTATGGAATGTTGAATGAATTTTGCAAGCAATCCACTTTCAAAAAAAATCAGAATACTCACCACATTAAATATTTGACTGATTGCTTTTGGATATAGTCACAATAACATTTGGCTTCATGTGGGTGGAAATTGAAATCAATGTCTGGGTAAAGACTTCTCATGAAAAATGTTTAAAAACAAAATGAACTTTCTGCTCACCTCATCTTGTGTGATGAATTTTTCATATGGTAAAACATTTTTCCTATTTTATACCATTTAGAGCTATTACTATTACAGCATCTAGATGCTAATTGTATGTAATTGTTAATAGAGCTGATTCTATCTGAAAAGAAAAGCTAGATAAACAAAAGTAAGTCCTCATAATTTATAAAAGTCTTTTAATTTAACTTGTTTCTTCTTTTTAATTTTGATTTTTTTTTTCACATAGTTGTGGCTGGTGGGTATGGCTGATATTGGATGCTAAATATATATTCTCTAGCTCTTGGAGCCCAGGCTGGTCCTCAAGGGCCCTGTGGCTTATCTAACCCCTAAATCAGTCTTCTGGTTCCTTCTCCTTGTTGGAGGACCGACCATGGGCTTGGGTCACAAGGCTCTCTCATCTCAGGGGGCTTAAGCCCTCCCACCATGCAGCTAAGTGTCTGGAGGTGGGGGTTGCCTTTGGTTTGGGGGGCTTTCTCCCAGATTTATTGAGAAATAATTGCCATATAACATTGTGTAAGTTTAAGGTATACAGTGCACACCTTGATAATTTGATACCTGTATATATTGTGAAATGTGTATCACAATCAGGTTAGTTAACACATCCTTCACCTCACATAATTTTCATTTTCATTTTCATTTTCAAAGAGGATTGGTTGTTTTAATTGATTATCCCAATAACACCTTCATGTGCCTCAAACTATTTAGATGTTTGAATGTGGAAGTAATTATATTATAGACAGATAGAATGATACAGTACTGAAGTTTCTATTTCTAACATTTTGAGAATATAGTAATTTTGGGTAATTCAGTTCATTTTATAAATTTGTTATGTAATCCAACATTCATGGAAGACTGCCCATACTCAGATACTGTGCAAAACTGTCACTATATAAAATGAGTAAAATACTACCTAAAAGAGCCCACAGTGTAGTTGTGGTATATTTGGACATCTTATGTTATTATCCTTTTTTAATATTATGTTTTGTTGCTAAATTTGGGATAAAGAAGGTTATGCGAATATATTAATTTGGCTAAGAGCTGTAGCTCTAAGTGACCTATAGTAGCTATTAGCAGCAGCACTTCACTATAAATAGGATTTAATTAGACGCCTCATACATTCGACTGCTTCTACTTAATGTATCAGATCATTGCATGTTGTCCTTTGTGTGACATGTAGGAGTGGGCTAAGGTGTTGTAAAGAAGAGACAATCTGATATTTCCTCATCAAAATTGTGGTGGGGAGTATGCAAAATGAAAAAATATCTGCTCTGTAAATTTCTGTATACAGCCACTACCCAGTATATCAGTTGACATTGAACTTTAGTTTATCTCATTTACATATATGTATGTGAAAAGGTAAACTCTTTTTTTCTTCTTGGCAGGTGTCCTTGTAGACTTGGGTCTGGAGGAAAATGGGACAGCTTATCAAAGAGCAGAGAAATATGTTGTTCGTCTAGACAATGAGATTCAAACCAAGTTTGAAGTTTTTATGAGAAGGGTAAAACAGAACCCGTACACACTGTTTGTGCTAGTTCATGACAACTCCCATGTGGAACTAACGAGGTGATTGCTTCAGAGTGAGCAAATATAGTGTTTCTTCTAGCACAGCAATGGTTTTGTAAAAAATTCCTGAAAAGCCCAGAGACCCTAACACTTGGCATCTTCTTATTGGTAACTTATTCCTACTCTTTCCCTGCTCTTTCAACTTTCCCTACCAATTTAGTGTTGACTTCATTTTAACTATACTATGAGTGAATTTATAAATCCCCATTAAGGGGCACCTGGGTAGCTCAGTCAATTGAGCAACTGACTTCAGCTCAGGTCATGATCTCACTGTTTGTGAGTTCAAGCCCCACATCAGGCTCTATGCTGACAGCTCAGAGCCCACTTTGGATTCTCTGTGCCCCTCCCCCACTTGTTCTCTCTCTCTCTCTCTCTCTCTCTCTCTCTCTCTCAAAAGTAAATAAACATTTTAAAAATCCCTGTTAAAAAGCTGTCTTCAGGGCATTGTGGAACTCAGCGGCCTCAGAGAAAGGGCAGCAGCAGGGAGAGTGAGGTTAATGAGCTCCAAGAAGAGCCATATGCTTTCCTTTCCCTGTCCTTCCTCCTCCCCAATTCTTTACCATTTTTTTTCCTCCTTCCTCTTCTCTTTGTTTCTCCTCTTCCATGCCTTTCTCTCTATCCACATAACTTTAAGCAGTAAAGATGCCACTTAAAGATTTCAGAACAGGGTGCCTGGCTGGTTCAGTCAGAGGAGCATATGACTCTTGATCTTAGGGTTGTGAGTTTGAGCCCCACATTGGGTGTAGAGACTACTAAATAAATAAATAAATAAATAAGCTTAAAAAAATAATTTAGAAATCTGAGCATATCTGAAACATTCCCCAATTTACTGGTTTAAACAGAGAATATCCTATTTCTTTTTTTTTTAATTTTTTTTTAACGTTTGTTTATTTTTGAGACAGAGAGAGACAGAGCATGAATGGGGGAGGGTCAGAGAGAGAGGGAGACACAGAATCTGAAACAGGCTCCAGGCTCTGAGCCATCAGCACAGAGCCTGATGCGGGGCTTGAACTCACGGACCGCGAGATCATGACCTGAGCCGAAGTCGGATGCTTAACCGACTGAGCCACCCAGGCGTCCCGAGAATATCCTATTTCTTAGGTGGGCTTACAGTGAAAGAAGAGTAAATGGGGCATGATGGTGCCAGTTTGGCCCCCTGACCAAATTACAGTAATTATCTGTTAAGGGATGTCTTTGATCCTATGGGTTTAAAAGTCAATTTCAAGCATCATCAAGTGTTTATAGATTTTCCTTTCTTCAGAACACACTGAGGTTGAGAATATGAAAGATTTGTAGTATGTTGTAGAAATATCAGAATTGCAAAAGCACTTGTTCAAAAGCCCAGAATGTATTTGGCACTCCACAATCTGAACTCTAGAGCCATATGTAGGTATAAATAAGATGTTAGTTTTAGAAGAAAGAAAGAAAGAAAGAAAGAAAGAAAGAAAGAAAGAAAGAAAGAAAGAAAGAAAGAAAGAAAGAAAAAGGAGGGAAGAAAGAAGCAGAGAGAGGGAGGGAGGGAAGGAGAGAAGGAAAGAAGGGAGAAGGAAGGAAAGAAAGAAGGAGGGAGGGAGAGAGAGAGAAGGAAGAAAGGAAGGAAGGAGGGAAGGAAGGAAGGAAGGAAGGAAGGAAGGAAGGAGAGGGGGAGGGAGAGAGGAGAGAAGGAAGGAAGGAAGGAAGGAAGGAAGGAAGGAAGGAAGGAAGGAAGGAAGGAAGGACTTTGCCCAGATTCTCTTCAGTTGTTCCTAGTGTTCTTTGAGCAGAAATAACTCAGTGACCTGATATACCTCATGTTTGAAAGTTTGGAGTAATAGCTGTGAGGATGTGTATTGGATCTCTCTATATTTAATTCCCCAGGGCACTGAGATTATTTCTTTGACAAAAAAAAAAAATATGTGGTTTTGACGCTGCATAACAGCCTGGTACATTCAAATTGAACATAATTGAAAATGATTTAGATGTAAAAATTTTGTTCATACTGAGGGGTAGGAGGACCCTTTGTAACCTCCTCATAGTCTAACATCCTCAAGGGAGGAAGAATAGTAGCATTAACATAGAGGGGATCCCTTGCCTCTCTGGGGTACCGATTATTGCACACTTACAAGCATCATGTTTTGATGGAGAAACTCATTTAGATGAGCTTTCAGACCAAAGTGATCCATCTCAGCTACAGATTTAGATATCCTTGGCCTGTAGAACTGAGTTACACTTGGAGGTATTTCAGGGGCAGACTGAAAAGGGGGGAAAAATATCTTTGAAATCTGTCTGAAAGTGGTAAGAAGGAGTGTAATTATTTCTCTTTCAAATTAAATGTTGGTTGCCTCTACTCCTTCTCCCAGTTAAAAAGAACTAGATAAATAAAAACTAAAACATTATCTCCATTTTGATGACTGTTTCTGAATCTAATCTGTTAAATTATTAATGTGACTTTCAATATTTCTACAGTGTCATTTCGGGCTCTTTGTCACATGGTGAACCTAGTCATGGATTGGCTGATAGAGTCATTAACTGCAGAGAAGTTCTGGAAGCTTTCAACCTGCTGGTGCTCCAGGTTAGCTCATTCCCATACACACTACAGACCCAACAGTCTCGTATCAGCTCCAGCAATGAGGTTCACTGGATACAGCTGGACAACATGGTGAGTCTCTATTCTGCTCTCTTATACACAGTCATTATTCTCAGTTCCCCCGGGAGCAGAATCTTGTAATAAAATATGGTCATGGCTTTGTAAAATACCGTAAGAGTTCAAAACTCTAACTAACATAAAGCTTTATCTCCTAAAAGTTCCATGTAATTACAATTATTATAAGACTAAAAACTAATGAGTGTGTCCAAAATAAATCTAATTATATTGTTCTTTTTAAGGTTATCATACAGATACAAAATTGTCCATCCTATATAGTACCCCCCTCCAAAATGTGATGTTATTTTATACAGTCACCAATAGCCTGGACTATCTTTGTGCTTTTAAACCATTAATTTCAATCTGAGACTTGGAAATTTATTATCCTTTTGAAGTCTTATTGATCTGTATGACTATAAATTATGCTCATGTTCCCCCAGCAACTGGATTTTTTTCTTTTAATCAGTTCTCAGTCTTCTGGTTAAAACATAAGATTATGATACTGTTACTTTAAATTACTCAATAGCACTTAATATGTTGAGCACCATCTCAAGGTTGTACATATTCAAGACTATATATTTTTTTTGGCTTCAGTCCCTAAAACCTGGAAAATATTTTCTATGACCTATACAATGCATGACAAACATACTACCAAAAAAAAGAAATAAGTGTTTCATAAAAACAAAGAAGATTAGCCATTAAGCAATGGATCCTTTGTTTAAAAAATATTAAACATGGTGGGAATGCCTGGGTGGCTCAATCAGTTGAGCGTCTGACCCTTGGTTTCTGCTTGGACCATGGTCTCATGGTTCGTGGGTTTGAGTCCCACATTGGGCTCTGTGCTGACAATGCAGAGCCTGCTAGGGATTCTTTCTCTCTCCCTCTCTCTCTACCCCTCCCTTACTTGTGCACTCTTTCTATCTCAAAATAAATAAACTTTAAAAAAATTAAAAATGAAAAAATGTTAAACATAATGGATATTTTAAAATAAGCATGTTTAAGTAAAAGATGCCAGATATGTCTTAAGTAAGAATAACATTTATTCAGGGGTGCCTGAGTAGCTCAGTCGGTTGAGCATCTGACTTTGGCTCAGGTCATGATCTTGCAGTTTGTGGGTTTGAGCCCCACATTGGGCTTGCTGCTATCAGCACAGACCCAGCTTCAGATCCTCTGTCCCCCACCCCCCCTTCTGCCCTCCCCCGCTCATGCTTGCTCTCAAAACACACACACACACACACACACACACACACACACACACACACACATACACACATAAAAAAATCATCCCTATGAGGTGCCTGGGTGGCTCAGTCAGTTGAGCATCAGACTCTTGATTTCAGCTCATGTCATGATACCAGCGTCATGAGATGGAGCCCCATGTCAGGCTCTGTTCTGAGTGTGGAGTCTGCTTGGGATTCTCTCCCTCTCTCCCTTTGCCCCTCTCCACTGCTTGCATTCTCTGTCTCTAAAATAAAAAAATTTTTTTTTTAAATTATCACTGTGAAATTGAGATCAACATAGAAAAAAGATAAAAACTTCAAACTTGAATCTAATTTACACCCTTACACCCTCACCCTTACACATTAAGGAAGAAGCTCCTAACCATTAGCCTCCTTTCATTATCCTGAAACCAACGTCCTCAAAAAGGAAAAATTGGAAAAAGCAGGGTAATTCAATTAAAAAAATACTAAGCACTTGTTGGGCTTGTGTTAGATCTTTCCAAGAACACAAAGAGAACTGACCATTTAAAGGAAAAAGCAAAGTACATATCAAAGTCACTGTTATCCAAAGTAGAATAAGATATACATAGAGAAAAGAGATCAGTGATTGCCAGAGGCAGGGGTGGGGTGGATGAAATGGGTGAATGGGATCAAAAGATACAAATGTTCAGTTATAAAATAAGTTAATCCTCAAAAAATTAAAAATAGAACTACCCTATGATCCAACAGTAGCACTACTAGGAATTTACCCAAGGGGTAAAGGAGTGCTGATGCATAGGGGCACTTGTACCCCAATGTTTATAGCAGCACTTTCAACAATAGCCCAATTATGGAAAGAGCCTAAATGTCCATCAACTGATGAATGGATAAAGATGTAGTGTATATATACAATGGAATACTACTTGGCAATGAGAAAGAATGAAATCCTGCCATTTGCAGCAACATGGATGGAACTAGAAGGTATGATGCTGAGTGAAATATGTCAGTCAGAGAAGGACAGATATCATATGTTGTCACTCATATGTGGATCTTGAGAAACTTAACAGAAGACCATGGGGGAAGGGAAGGGGAAAAAATAGTTACAGAGAGGGAGGGAGGCAAACCACAAGAGACTCTTAAATACAGAGAACAGACTGAGAGGGATTGGGAGGATGGGGGAGAGGGGAAAAATGGGTGATGGGCATTGAGGAGGGTGCTTGTTGGGATGAGCACTGGGTGTTGTATGTAAGCCAATTTGACAGTAAATTATATAAAAATAATAACAAGTAAGTCCTGGGGATGTAATGTACAGCATGATGGCTATAGTTAATACTGTATGGTATATTTGAAAGTTGCTAAGAGAGTAGGCCTTAGAAGATCACATCACCAGAGAAAAAGAATTATAACTATATGTGCTGATGGATGTTAACTGGACTTCCTGTGGTGATCATTTTGCAATATATATATGTATATTGCACACATATATAGGCATACCTTGTTTTGTTGTGCTTTGCTTTATTGTACTTTGCAGATATTTCATTTTTACAAATGAAGATTTGTGGCAATCCTGTATCAAGGAAGTCTATTGGTGCCATTTTTTCAAACAGCATTTACTCACTTTGGGTCTCTATGTCACATTTTGGTAATTCTCACAATATTTAAATTTTTTCATTATTATTGTATTTGTTATGCTGATCTATAATCACTGATCTTTGATGTTACTATTGTAATTGTTTTGTGGTGCCACAAACCACACCTATGTAAGAACGTGGACTTAATCGATAAAAGTGTGTGTGTGTTCTAACTGCTCCACCAACTGGCCATTCCCCTCTCTCTCCCTCTCCTTAGGCCTCTCTATTTCTGGATACACACCACTATTGAAATTTGGCCAATCAATAACCCTACAATGGCCACTAAGTGTTCAAGTGATGGGAAGAGTTGCACATCTCTCACTTTAAATCAAAAGCTAGACATGATTAAGCTTAGTGAGGAAGACAAGTCAAAAGCTGAGACAGGCTGAAAGCTAGGCCTCTTGCTCCAAACAGCCATGTTATGAATATAAAAGAAAAGTTCTTGAAGGAAATTAAAAGGCACCTGGCAGTCTTAGTCAGTTAAGCATCTGACTCTTGATTTCAGCTCAGGTCACAATCTCAGGGTTGTGAGATCGAGCCCTGCATTGGGCTCTGTGCTGGACATGGAGACTGCTTAAGATTCTCTTTCCCTCTCCCTCTGCCCCTCCCCAACACTCGCTCTTGCTCTCTCTCTCTCTCTCTCTCAAAAAAAGTGCTAACCCAGTGAACACATGAATAATAAGAAAGTAAAACACCTTATTGCTGATATGGAGAAGATCTGAATGATCTAGATAGAAGATCCTATCAGCCACCACGTTCCCTTAAGCCAAAGCCTAATCCAGACCAAGGCCCTAACTGTCTTCAATTCTGGGAAGACTGAGAGAGGTAAGGAAGCTGCAGAAGAAAGATTGGAAACTACCAGAGGTTAGATCATAAAGCTTAAGAAAGCTTATGCCTTCTGCATAACATTAAAGTGCAGCAAGTGCTGATATAGAAGCTGCAGCAAGTTATCCAAAAGACCTAGATTATTAATGAAGGTGGCTATGTGAAACAAATTTTCAATGTAGATGGAACAGCCAGCTATTGGAAGAAGACGCCTTCTAGGTCTTTCATAGCTAGAGAGAAGTCAATGACTGCCTTCAAAGCTCCAAAGGACAATCTGACTGTCTTGTTAGGGGCTACTGCAGCTGGTGACTTTAAGTTGAAGCCAGTGCTCATTGAGCATTCTGAAAATCCTAGGGCCCTGAAGAATTATGCTAAATCTACTCTTGTCTGTGTTCTCTAAATGTAACAACAAAGCCTGGTTGACAGCACATCTGTTTACAACATGGTTGACTGAATATTTTAAGCCCACTGATGAGACCTACTTCCCAGAAAAAAAAGATTCCTTTCAATATATTACTGCTCATTGACAATGTATATGCTAACCTAAGAGCTCTGATGGAGATGTACAATAAGATGAATGTGGTTTTCATGACTACTAACACAACATCCATTATGCAGCACATGGGTCAAGGAGTAACTTCTTATGATTTAGGAAAATACATTTCATTAGGCTATGGCTGCCATAGACAGTGATTCCTCTGATGGAAATGGGCAAAGTTAGTTGAAAACATTCTGGAAAGGATTCACCATTCTAGGTGATTAAGAACATTCATGATTCATGGGAAGAGGTCAAAGTATCAGCATTACCAGGAGTTTGGAAGAAGTTGATTACAACCCCCGTGGATGACTTTGAGGGGTTCAAGACTTCAGTGGAGGAAGTCACTGCAGATGTGGTGGAAATAGCAAGAGAACTAAAATTAAAAGTAGAACCTGAAGATGAGGCTGAATTGTTGCAATCTCATGATAAAAACTGAATGGATGAGGAGTTGCTTCTGACGGGTGAACAAAGAAAGTGGTGTCTTGACAAGGAAACTACTCCTGGTGAAGATGCTGTGGAGATTGTTGAAATGACAACAAAGGATTTAGAATATTACATGAACTTAGTTGATAAAGCAGTGGCAGGGTTTGAGAGGATTGACTCCAATTTTGAAAGAAGTTCTACTGGGGGCAAAATGCTATCAAACAGCATCACTTGCTACAGAGAAGTCACTCATGAAAGTAAGAGTCATTCAATGTGGCAAGCTTCATTGTTGTCTTGTGTTAAGAAATTGTCACAGGCACCCCAGCCTTCTACAACCACCAACCAAATCAGTCAATAGCCATCAAAATCAAGGCAAGACCCTCCACCGGCAAAAAGATTATGATTTGCTGAAAGTTCAGATGATGGTTAGCATTTTTAAGCAATAAAGTATCTTTTAATTAAGGTATGTACATTGTTTTTTAAGCATAATGCTATTGTACACTTAATAGACTATAGTACAGTGTAAACATAACTTTTGTATGTACAGGGAAACCAAAAAATTCATTTGACTCATTTGATTGTAATGCCTGTTTATTGTGGTGGTCTGCATCCAAACCCTCAAATCTCCAAGGTATGCCTATATATAAACAGAATCATTTTGTTGTACCCCTGGAAACTAATACAGTGTTACATGTCAGTTATGTCTCAATTTCAAAAAAAGAAAAAATACCACATTGTATACCTTAAATATATACAACTTTTATTTGCAAAAATAATAGACTGGAAGAAAACAATTTTATAAATTAAAAAACAATTTTTAATGTGTATTTATTTTTGAAAGACAAAGAGAGACAGAGCATGAGTGGGGGAAGGGCAGAGAGAGAGGGAGACACAATCTGAAGCGGGCTCCAGGCTCTGGGCTGTCAGCACATAGCCCAACGCGGGCTCAAAGCCATGAACTGTGAGATAATGACCTGAGCCGAAGTCAGATGCTTAACCAACTGAGCCACCCAGGCACCCCTGGAATAAGACAATTTTAAAATATCAAAATGCTCTGGGGATTGAAATGAGGGAGAAGTCCCACCCACTTAAGAGCATTAGAAAACGCGACATGGAGAGAGCACAGTGGCTGGGACTTGCAAGAGAGGAAGGAAGGAGCAGACAGACTGAGGTGTGGGCTCTCCTGACAGCAGACAGCTGGGGCAGCACCACAGAGGAGGAAACAGGGATTTTTCAGTGAACACTAGGAGGATGAAAAGAAACTTGGGAATATATACACGGAAGCTTGAAGTCCCAGGCTGGAAAAGTTTACACTTATTACAAAGGCATTAATGATTTTCTTGTAAGGGCATAGTATTATTAAAAATATGGTTGAGCCTTGAACAACACAGGGTTCAGGAGGACCCACCCCTGCTCAGTCGAAAATTTGCATATAATTTTGACTCCCCCAAAACTTTACTAATGGGCTACTGTTGACCAGAAGCCTTACTGATAACATAACACCTATTTTGTATGTCATATTATTATATAATGTATTATTACAATAAAGTAAGCTAGAGAAAAGAAAACATTAAGAAAGTTGTAAGGAAGAGAAAATACATTCACAATACTGTAAAGAATCTGCATATAGGCAGAGCGACTGCCAGTCCTGCAGATCTGTCTCTTGCTTCAACAGTGTTTAGACATAACAGACCCAGGGATGCCCCTTCTTCCACCCTCCACCCGCCCTCCAACCTCTTTTCCAGTCACAACCTCCAGAACCATCTTCTCACCACCTTCTGGCTCCAGGAGTAGCTAGGACCAGTTTTTGAGCTTAGCTCCTTCCTTATTGCCAATCAACCATGAGCTCCTGGATTTGTCAGAATGACTCCATTAAGGTGGAGGCCGCCTTCAACTGCCTGGCCAACATTCATCTGCAGGGCTCCAACACCTACATCTCTCTGAGCTTCTATTCCAACCTCAACCATGTGGCTCTGGAGGGCTGAGAGTCTCTTGAAGATACAAAATCAGCATGGCAGCCATGCCCTTTTTCAGGATGTGCAGAAGCCCTGTCAAGATGAGTAGGGTAAAATCCTGGATGCCATGGTCTTGGAAAAGAATCCGAAGCAGGCCCTTCTGGATCTGCATGTTCTGGGTTCTGCCCACACAAATCCCCATCTCTGTGACTTCCTGGAGAACCACTTCCTAGATGAAGAAGTGAAACCCATCAAAAAGTTGGATGACCACCTGAGTCACTTCTGCAGGCTGGCTGGCCCCCAAAGCTGGGCTACCCCCAGAAGACAGGCACTACCCACCAAAGGGTAACACTCTTCTGGACTCTTCCACCCTACATTTAGTTTGCCCAGTTTTGAACTTGAAAAAAATGGAATCATGCAGTTTGCATTCTTTTGTATATAGCTTCTTTTACTCAGCATTGTTTGTGAGATTCTTCTCTATTTTGCATGAGTCATAAAACATTCTTATTGCCATATATGGATTACACTGGGAGAACACCACAATTCATTTATCCATCCCATTCATTTATTTCAAATAGTGCTGCTATAAACATTCTAGCACATGCCTTTTAGTAGACACAGGTATGTATTTTTGTCAGGTGTATATGTGGGAATAAACACATATGTTCAGCTTTAGGAGATGCTGAGAGGTTACATTTTAAGGCACTTCATTAATGATAGAAGTCAAATCAAAGTGATTAAAAATAGAGAGATCAGTTGGGGTGCCTGGGTGGCTCAGTCTAAGTGTCCGACTTCAGCTTACGGTTTGTGAGCTCAAGCCCCACATTGGGCTCTGAGCTGGCAGTGCAGAGCCTGCTTGGGATTCTCTCTCTCCCTCTCTTTCTGCCCCTCTCCTGTTTGCACTTTCTCTATCAAAATAAATAAATAAACTTTTTAAAAAATAGGGAGATCAGTCATTTGACTTTTCTGATCATTCAGATTAAAATTAACAAATACATAGTGGTCCTAGCAAGAAGAAGAATGGGAGAAATGGTGAATTTTTTAGGATTTTTTTTTAGTTTATTTATCTTGAGAAAGAGAGAGTGTGTGTGTGCTTGCTAATGGGGGAGGGGCAGAGAGAGAGAGAATCCCAAGCAGGCTGCACACTGTCAATGTGTGGGGCCCTTGGGGCTCAATCCCACGAACATCATGACCTGAGCCAAACCCAAGAGCCAGATGCTTAATTGCCTACCTGACTGAGCCACCCAGGTGCCTCCCCTAGGATTTCTTTATTGGGGAAGAGGCAGCAGTCAGAGATGTCTTTGAGGTGATGCCTTTAGTTGAAGAAAAAGTTCAAGAGGAACAATGATCTGTGGAGAGCAGATGAGGTGGAATTTGAATGAGTTAAGGCTGAGATGAGTGCACTATCACATATGCACATTTGGAGTTTCTACTTTATGGCGCTTTATGACATAGTTTTGGAATATTTTGTCAAGAACAATGATCACGGCAATCCCTATCAAAATAACACCAGAATTCTTCACAGAGCTAGAACAAATAATCCTAAAATTTGTATGGAACCAGAAAAGACCCCAAATAGCCAAAGCAATCTTGAAAAATAAAACCAAAGCTGGAGGCATCACAATCCCAGACTTTAAACTGTATTACAAAGCTGAAATTATCAGCATGTATGGTACTGGCACAAAAACAGACACCCAGATCAATGGAACAGAAGAAAGAACCCAGAAATGGACCCACAAACACATGGCCAACTAATCTTTGATAAAGCAGGAAAGAATATCCAATGGAATAAAGACAGTTTCTTCAGCAAGTGGTGCTGGGAAAACTGGACAGCGACATGCAGAAAAATGAACTTGGACCACTTTCTTACATAAACTCAAAATGGATGAAAGACCTAAACATAAGACAGGAAACCATCAAAATCCTTGAGGAGAAAGCAGGCAAAAACCTCTTTGATCTTGGCCGCAGCAACTTCTTACTCAACCCGTCTCTGGAGGCAAGGGAAACAAAAGCAAAAATGAACTACTGGGACCTCATCAAAATAAAAAGCTTCTGCACAGCGAAGGAAACAATCAGCAAAACTAAAAGGCAACCGACAGAATGGGAGAAGATATTTGCAAGCGACATATCAGATAAAGGGTTAGTATCCAAAATCTATAAAGAACTTATCAAACTCAATACCCGAAAAACAAACAATCCAGTGAAGAAGTGGGCAAAAGACATGAATAGACACTTCCCCAAAGAAGATATCCAGATGACAAACTGACACAAAAAATGCTCAACATCACTCATCATCAGGGAAATACAAATCAAAACCACAATGAGATACCACCTCACACCTGTCAGAATGGCTAGCATTAACAACTCAGGCAACAACAGATGTTGGCGAGGATGTGGAGAAAGAGGATCTCTTTTGTACTGCTGGTGGGAATACAAACTGGTGTGGCCACTCTGGAAACCAGTATGGAGGTTCCTCAAAAAACTAAAAATAGAACTACCCTATGACCCAGCAATTGCACTACTAGGTATTTATCCAGTGGATACAGGTGTACTGTTTCGAAGGGGCACGTGCACCCCAATGTTTATAGCAGCGCTATCGACAATAGGCAAAGTATGGAAAGAGCCCAACTGTCCATCAACAGATGAATGGATAAAAACGATGTAGTATATGTACCTACGATGGAGCATTACTCAGCAATCAAAAAGAATGAAATCTTGCCATTTGCAACTACATGGATGGAACTAGAGGGTATTAATGCTAAGCAAAATTAGAGAAAGACAAATATCATATGACTTCACTTGTATGAGGACTTTAAGAGACAAAACAGATGAACACAAGGGAAGGGAAGCAAAAATAATATAAAAACAGAGAAGGGGACAAAATGTAAGAGACTCTTAAATATAGAGAACAAACAGAGGGTTACTGGAGGGGTTGTGGGAAGGGGGATGGGCTAAATGGGTAAGGGGCCTTAAGAAATCTGCTCCTAAAATCATTGTTGCAGTATATGCTAACTAACTTGGATATAAATTAAAAAAAAGAACAATGATCACAGAAGCAGCTGGTGTGGATAAAATCATTGAAATAGACAATGAAGAGAACTACCTAAAGGGCAGTGAGGTCAAGGACTGACAGGTACACACCACTGGATTTGGCCTCAGGCGTCTTTGGTGACCTTCCAGGTAACAGTGTCTGTAGAGCAGAGCATTTGGCTGGAGGAAAAGCAAGGATAGCAGGGAGAAGATAGGGAGAGCTACAGGATGAGGGTCATTAGGAGGGCAGGACTTGGGGAGGGATATTTATTTATTTATTTATTTTTTTGCAGGAGAAGGGACATTTTTCCAAAAGACATAGTGATTCAGTATGATTTGTGATTTGTGACTCTCGGGATGCATGTTTCTTTTGAATAACATCATTCAGAGTTTTGTAACATTTTAAAAGGGTGGTCCCATTGACGTCTATTACAAGGTTTATAATACAAAACTAGAGCTATAGTTTAATGCAAACTTAATGATTGGGGAAAGTTTTCACATCTAATTCCCATTTTTAGTATCTCTAGTTCTTGATCTACAAAGTCTTTGTAGATTAATAAAATACTGGCTCCAACTGATCACAAGCCATCTGTTTAATAACCCACCCCATAATTTTCCTAAGAAAGAAATTACACTGAGGACAGGTGGATGCATCCTATCCAGCAAGTTAAAATGCTGCATTTTAACTTGGAGCATTAAACTGGAGCATTAAAATGCTCCAGGAACAGGCTTGGAGTAGGATTTTAGATTTTCCCAAAGAAGCAGGACCAAAGACGAGAAGGAAAGTGAAGACCACATACACAGAAGAGAAAGCTTTTCCACGGACTCTGTGCCAACAGCCGGATAAGGAGAGAATGCAGATGAATGACTTTTCATCCTGAAATGACTCATTTGACACAATTATCCAGAACTCAACCAAGAACCCAGAAGGAAGGAAGCAAACAAATAAACAAAATGGCTTTCAAGCCTCCAAAACAGAGGCTGCTCAATGTATGTTTTAAGGCTCTGCTGTTTCAAAGAACATACTCTGGTCCTCTAATAAAGCATTTTTACTCTTGAAGATCCTATTCCAACAAGAAGGAATAACTGGTTTGGGGGGCCACGAAAAAATAATTAAAAGCTGTCAATTAAATATTGCTTTATTTTCTATCTTTTGGGCCTTTTGAATCACACAGTTGCTTATCTGTTTGGGTTACCAAAGAGCTCAGAAACAAATTTGTAGCCCGCTTCTAACAAAATGTGCATTTTTGAGAGCACTAGCTTCATCCCAATCTTATTTCTCTTACCCTTGCTTTTTCTTCTTCTGACTGCTTAATTTATTTGTAATTTATTATATTTATTATATTTAAGATGCTGTATTACCTTTATGAAATGAGTTTGTGGGTGTTTAAAGAAAAATGCCAGCGGCACGTATGTGGGTCAGTTAAGCATCTGACTCTTTTTTTTTTTCTTCTTTTTTTTTTATTTTTTATTTTTTTTAATTTTTTTTTTATTTTTTTTATATGAAATTTATTGACAAATTGGTTTCCATACAACACCCAGTGCTCATCTCAAAAGGTGCCCTCCTCAATACCCATCACCCACCCTCTCCTCCCTCCCACCCCCCATCAACCCCCAGTTTGTTCTCAGTTTTCAACAGTCTCTTATGCTTTGGCTCTCTCGCACTCTAACCTCTTTTTTTTTTTTCCTTCCCCTCCCCCATGGGTTCCTGTTTAAGTTTCTCAGGATCCACATAAGAGTGAAACCATATGGTATCTGTCTTTCTCTGTATGGCTTATTTCACTTAGCATCACACTCTCCAGTTCCATCCACGTTGCTACAAAAGGCCATATTTCATTTTTTCTCATTGCCACGTAATATTCCATTGTGTATATAAACCACAATTTCTTTATCCATTCATCAGTTGATGGACATTTAGGCTCTTTCCATAATTTGGCTATTGTTGAGAGTGCTGCTATGAACATTGGGGTACAAGTGCCCCTATGCATCAGTACTCCTGTATCCCTTGGATAAATTCCTAGCAGTGCTATTGCTGGGTCATAGGGTAGGTCGATTTTTAATTTTCTGAGGAACCTCCACACTGCTTTCCAGAGCGGCTGCACCAATTTGCATTCCCACCAACAGTGCAAGAGGGTTCCCGTTTCTCCACATCCTCTCCAGCATCTATAGTCTCCTGATTTGTTCATTTTGGCCACTCTGACTGGCGTGAGGTGATACCTGAGTGTGGTTTTGATTTGTATTTCCCTGATAAGGAGCGACGCTGAACATCTTTTCATGTGCCTGTTGGCCATCCGGATGTCTTCTTTAGAGAAGTGTCTATTCATGTTTTCTGCCCATTTCTTCACTGGGTTATTTGTTTTTCGGGTGTGGAGTTTGGTGAGCTCTTTATAGATTTTGGATACTAGCCCTTTGTCCGATATGTCCTTTGCGAATATCTTTTCCCATTCCGTTGGTTGCCTTTTAGTTTTGTTGGTTGTTTCCTTTGCTGTGCAGAAGCTTTTTATCTTCATAAGGTCCCAGTAATTCACTTTTGCTTTTAATTCCCTTGCCTTTGGGGATGTGTCGAGTAAGAGATTGCTACGGCTGAGGTCAGAGAGGTCTTTTCCTGCTTTCTCCTCTAAGGTTTTGATGGTTTCCTGTCTCACATTTAGGTCCTTTATCCATTTTGAGTTTATTTTTGTGAATGGTGTGAGAAAGTGGTCTAGTTTCAACCTTCTGCATGTTGCTGTCCAGTTCTCCCAGCACCATTTGTTAAAGAGGATGTCTTTTTTCCATTGGATGTTCTTTCCTGCTTTGTCAAAGATGAGTTGGCCATACGTTTGTGGGTCTAGTTCTGGGGTTTCTATTCTATTCCATTGGTCTATGTGTCTGTTTTTGTGCTAAGCATCTGACTCTTAACTTCAGTTTATGTCATAATCTCATGGTTCATGGGATTGAGCCCTGAGTAAGGCTCTGTGCTGACAGCATGCAGCCTGTTTGTGATTCTCTCTCTCTCTCTGTCCCTCCCCTGCTCGTGCTCTCTCTCTCAAAATAAACATTTTTTAAAAAGGAAAAATACCAATACATAATAAATAACAAATAGAGACTAAAACACATGGGCCACACGACAGCTAGGAGAAATGACTGGGAAAAATTAATGTAGGAAAGAGGAAAGAAAACCATTGTTTAAAAAAACACAGATGCATGAACTCAAAAAGCTTGCTGAATATTTTGGGACTATTTACATTTAAGGACATCTTGTCATACATCTCAGGATCCTCTGAGGAAATCTTTGTGTCACATCCCAAAATAGTTATTCATTTTCACAGTGATGACTGAGTCATCATGAAGGGGGGATAAATTAAATACAGGGAATTCTGCTTATGAAGGCAGAAAAGCATAGATTCCATTTTTAAATAAATATTTTTTTGTAAAAGAGTAAGATTTTCTGAATTACCATCATTAGATAACATCAGAAAAGTTAAGTTTTTTGTAATAGGATTTTTGAGTTTGTTAATCTCCGGAGAGTTCTATATATAGCATATGTATCAGTATAGAGAATTGCTTCATGAGGGAAAAGTCTGACCTGTGACTGTACCAATCTAAAAAATGCTATTCTTCAGAACATGCCTGAACAAAGCAAAGAGAAAACAAACCATCTGTTAAGTCACCATCTGCCTTAAGAAAGCAGGTCAACATTAACCATGTATTAAGTTCATTTGAAGGGAAAAAGAAGTTTGGTTTCTGTCCCCAAGATAACTGTGGAGTTGATATTAGGTTGTATAATGAAATACAGTTTTTTTCAGCTTTATTGAGGTATAATTGACAAATAAAATTATAAGATATTGATTTTATTTTAACAATTGGTTATTGTGTTTATTTATTTATTTTTAATTTATTTATAATTAACATACAGTATTATGTTAATTTCAGGTGTACAACATAACGATTCAACAATTCTATACATTACTCACTGCTTACCATTAGTGTAGTCACCATATGTTACCAAGCAGCAGTATTACAACATTTTTGGCTATATTCCCTATTCAGTACTTTTCATCTCAGTGACTTCTCTGTTTTGTAACTGGAAGTTTGTACTTCCTAATCCCTTTTATCTACTTCATCCATCCATCCATCCCCCTTCCCTGTGGCAATGAACCAGTTTGCTTTAGTCATTCATCCATTCATTCATTCATTCATTCTCTCTATATTTAACAGTCTTGGGTTTTTGTTTGTCTCTTTGTTTCTTTGTTCATTTATTTTGTTTTTTAGATTCTACATGTAAATGAAATCATATGGCATTTGTCTTTCTCTGATTTGTTTCACTTAGCATTATAGCTTCTGGGTCCATCTATGTTGTTGCAAATGGCAAGATCTCATTTTTTTACTTTAAGTTTTATTTGAATTCCATTTTTAGTTAACATACAGTGTTATATTAATTTCAGGTGTATGTAGTAATATAACACTTACATACATCGTCTGGTGTTCATCACGACAAGTGCCCTCCTTAATCCCCATCACCTATTTCACCCATCCTCCCACGCACCTCCCCTCTAGTAACCACTAGTTTGTTCTCTATACTTAAGAATCTGTTTGGGGCACCTGGGTGGCTCAGTCGGTTGAGCATCCGACTTCAGCTCAGGTCATGATCTCACACTCCATGAGTTCGAGCCCTGCGTTGGGCTCTGTGCTGTCAGCTCAGAGCCTGGAGCCTGCTTCAGATTCTGTGTCTCCCTCTCTCTCTGTCCCTCCCCTGCTCATGTTCTGTCTCTCTCTGTCTCAAAAATAAATAATAAAAACATTAAAAAAAAAGAATCTGTTTCTTGATTTTCCTATTCCTCTCTCTTTTTTTGTAAAATCTCATTCATTTTGTAATTGTAAAATTGTAAGATATTTAAAGTGTACATTGTGATGATTTGATATACATATACACATACATTGTGAAAGGACTCCTCCCTTCTAGTTAATTAATACATCCATCATCTCACATATTTATATATACATATAAATATGTGTGTATTTTTTAGTAAGAACATTTAGTTTCTACTCTCTTAGCAAATGTCAATTATATATTATAGTGTTAACAACTATAGTCACTATATTATACATTAGACCCTCAGACCTTATTCATTTTATAGCTAAAAGTTTATACCCTTTTACCAACCTCTTCCTATTTCCCCCACCTACCCCCTGCCCCCCCACCCGTGGCAACCACTATTCTACTCTCTGCTTTAATGAGTTTGACTTTTTTTTTTAAGATCCTTTATCTGAGTGAAACCATGCAGTGTTTGTCTTTCTCTAACTTATTTCACTTAGCATTATGCTCTCAAGGTCTATTTGTTACAAATGTCAGGATTTCCTTCTTTCTCATGACTGAATAATATTACATTGTGTGGACATATACATATACGTACTATATCTTTTTTATCCATTTATCCATTGACAGACACTTAGTTGCTTCCATATCCTGGCTATTGTGAATAATGAACATGGGAGTGCATATATCTCTTCTATAGCCTATTTTCATTTTCTTTGGGTAAATACCCAGAAGTGGATATTTATTGATCAATGATTCAATTTTTAATTTATTTGAGGAACCTCCATATTGTTTCCCATGGTGGCTGTACCAACTTACACTCCCACCAACAAAGCATGAGCGTTTGCTTTCCTCCACATCCTTGTCAACATTTGTTATCTTTTTTCCTTTTGATAAACAGCTATTCCAACAGGTATGAGGTGGGGTGCCTGGCTGGCTCAGTCAGTCAGGAGAGCAAGAGACTCCTGATCTTGGAGTCATGAGTTCAAGCCCCAAGTAGGGCCTAGAACTTACTTAAAAAAAAAAAAATGAACAGGTGTGAGGTGATATTTCACTACTGTGGTCACCAAGTTGTTATACATTAGATCCTCATTCTGATTTGCATTGCCCTGATGATTAGCGGTGTTGAGCACCTATTCATGTACCTACTGGCCATGGGCATGTCTTCTTTAGAAAACTGTCTATTCAGTTCCTCTGCCTGTCTTTAAATTGGATTGTTTGGGTTTTTTGCTATTGAGTTATGTGAGTTTTTAAAATATATTTTGGATATAACCCCTTATGATTTGTAAATATTTCAACTATACTATAGGTTGCCTTTTCATTTTGTTGAGGCTTCTTTTGCTGTGAAGAAGCTTTTTAGTTTGATATAGTATCACTTGTTCACAATTTTTTTTAACCTTCCAGGAAATAATATATTGCAGGGATTTCTCCATCCCTAGAAACAAGACACATTGCATCCTCTCCTCACTGGATTTTGCTCTGTTTTGAATCAGGAGGACATGAGCTGTGAGGAGAAGTTGTACTTTGGCCTGAATGAATACAGTAAGTCTCTACAGTGGGGAATCACAAGTCCACTTTTGAGATGTGATGAGACTTTTGAAAAAATGGTGAACACACTCTTGGAAAGGTAAGTAAGGACCTTCAACTTTTACTTTAGCCATACTTGTGTATCTAAAATAGCCGAAAGTCTCTTATGTCACTGTCACAGGAAGTTTGGTGGAGCACCGGCTGTGCAGATCCCATGCAAAGGCAGAATAAAAATAACATCACCTAAGATGACCTTTTACTCACATAGGTTTTCTGTGATCATCCAAGACTAACAAAGGAAACTAGCGACCCAAAGTGGGACTTATCGTGCTCCACTTTTCATGCTCTGAGTCATCTCCCAAGCATGTGACTACCAGGGGATTAGATGGGCAGAGGGATTTACTAATTAAAGACCAGTTCCTCTGAGGTGTGGCCTCCCCCACCGTATACCCTACACTTTTTCATTTTCCCCTCTTTCCTCCTCCATTCACACAGGCAAGTACCCTTAGATGACTCAGTAAAAACTGAACTTTACTATGAGAGTGGGAGTATAGACTGGAGAAAATTAGGAGCAATTAGATCATTGAAATGAGTTCAGTTCCAAGGGTGTCTCCTTCAGTCCCTGACCTTGGGAGTTAAAGATCATTACTTTTCTGTCTCTTCTGCTTTCTTTTTATTCCCCAAGTCCAGGTCAAACTCCAGAAGAGTAAAATTTTTCCTATTTTTTTCTCTCTGATTTTGGATCATAGACTTGAAGCATCACAGAGGCATTAGAATTTACGTAACCTAATACACAGCCCTCCCTGCCCTCCGCTGCAATAGTCTGTCTGACCTTCCAGTGATGGGGGCAGTTGGACTCTTTTTGATGAGGCACATTCTAATTTTTAGTAGCTTTCATTCTTCAAACTGGCCCCAGTTGATCATAAGCCACCTATTTAACAACCTGCCCTATAACTTTGCTAAGAAAAAAGAAAGATTAAAAATGAGGACAGGGAGATACATCCTATCCAGAGAGTTATTATACTGTGTCAAGAAAAGGAACAGCCTTGGAGTAGGATTTTATGTTTTTGCAGCTGTGGGATTTAAGAAGACTTAACCGACTCTGTGACATTAATCCTTCCACAGCACATGTGATCTTACTTTCCAGAATCATCCCATGAGTCTCCCTTTTAAGTGTTTCCCACCCACTGGCTTCATCTACCAGCTTGGAACGTACCCTCTGTTCTGGTAACATCATTCAGAGTCAATCCTGTCAACTTCTCTTACAACCTTGGTAATACTTACAAAACAACAATTACAGTTCAGTGCAAACATAACAGCTTGTGAAGACTATTCACTTCTAAATTCATACTTCTTTCAGAGTATGAGATCTAAATGCCTATAGATCAAAGTTACCATGTATTCTAACTTTGGCTTTCCTACCTGGCCCATCAAAAAACAATTAAGCTTTAAACATGGATCTTGTGTGCTCACTTCTTCCAACCCAGTCACTCAAACTAATACTAGCTATAGTTTATTGAGTGTTTGAAGAACTTGCCCAGCATTGAGTAAACTGAAGGATTTCTTCACTTTTCCCCAATCTACCAAATCCTTGCAATGTAAGGAAATGTTGTCAGAGACCGGAATGAATCCAGACACAGCTCTGTCCCTGACCAGTTGCATGATCTTGGGCAAGTAGCCAGGTTTCTCTCATCCTTTTAACTCATCCTCCTTCTGGTAGAAAGGGGACTGGTCAAAACTAGGCCATCCACGGTCCTCTCCAGCTCTAAAGCTCTTCAAAACCACACTATTCATTTGATGACCCTAATTGGTATTTGACCCTGGGTTTTTCTGTGCACGCCTGGCAGACCACTTGTCTTACTTTAAATAGAATTATAACGTGGAACAAAGGCAAACCATCCCATGGCCTACCCAGCTGCATGTGCTGCCAGCTGGCGACCAGAAAGCAAGTTCACAGGCTCATCCTCATTTCGCCAGCACCTTCTTTCTTGACCAGCACCTCTTCATGCCTGCAAGAGGGTCCTCTTTGTCCATTTGTACTTAACTGCCAGCAGGCCTGGCTTTCTGAGGAGTAACACACAAATGAGAGATTTATTTTCTGCCTGCTCTGTAATTGTAAAAAGTTCCAATTTGAACAAAGTGACCCTCTTACTTGGCAGTCCAGGCAGGGTGGGGTGGGGTACCAATGGGTATTGGGATGATTCAAAGACACCCCTATTTGCCAGGCTCCCTTGACTAAGCAGTGCTCAGGTGATAGGAGGCTTCACCACTAGGGGATGCTATTTCCCCACTCAGCTCCAAGTTTTCTCCAGCACCAAGGTACACTTTATGGGAAGATGCAGTTGTCTTCTTTATTGGAAGATAAACTGTCTGTGGAGTGGCTACCCTGAAATTAGTAATTATTAGTAATAATTATTATTTGTATTTCTGATATTTTTCAAACATGTCTCAATTTTCTTTACTGTAGTCAAGTATCAGAGAAATAAGCTGACAATACCACCATGCTAACTCAGTGCCACCAAGAGGTTAGGATCCATTATGACTGTGTCAACAATTAACCTGACAAGACCAGTGCTTCTCAAAATTTAATGTGTATATAAACTACCTGGGGATCTTGTCAGGATGTGAGTTCTGATTCAGATATCTGGGGTGGGGGAATTTGGCATTTCTAACAAACTCCCAGGTGATACTGCCACTGGATGCTGCTGCTGGTCCATAGACCACACTCAGGGAAGCTAGGGGTTGCTAGACCATCCCGAAGCCTCTTTAGCTTGCTGTGCCTATCCCAACAGGTTCTGATTCACAGGCGTTGAAAGCTCAGCTTTTCCTTCTAGTGATGTGGGTTCCAAGGTCATGCTAGAGCTCAAGCCTTCCATTAACCAGTAACCCCTTCCCACCATGCTTAGCCTATATTTCTCCCACAAAGACCTTGCTGTCTCAGCTGGTCCTGCTGCCTGAGTGCAAGCTCCCTGTGTTCTGTTGAAGGTACCCCAGGCTACACAGCATGGTCGTCCGCTGCTACCTTCTCATCCAGCAGTACTCAGAGGCTCTGATGGCCCTCACCACCATGGCGTCACTCCGAGACCACAGCACACCAGAAACACTCAGCATTATGGATGACCTCATCAGCTCCCCAGGAAAAACCAGAAGTGGGCGGGGACACATGCTCATTATCAGGGTGCCCTCTGTGCAGCTGGCGATGTTAGCCAAGGAGCGGCTGCAGGAGGTGCGCGACAAGCTGGGGCTGCAGTACCGCTTTGAGATCATCCTTGGGAACCCTGCCTCTGAACTCAGTGTTGCAACTCACTTTGTGGCACGATTAAAGGTCAGCAATGGTCAGACATCTCTCCTTTGAAATACCATTTTTTTCTGTTTTCTACAAATCCCACATAGGTGGCTCAGAGGCCTGAGTTTAATAGAGTTTTGCACATGTGTTGGTTTGATCTTCATGACAATGTTAAGACTAAACAAAGGGACATGTTCACTTCCCAAATTGGGAAGCCAGTTTATTAAGATTCTGTCAAGCCCCCTTTTTATCATGTGCATGCAGTTGGTCTTCCATGCTCTCCAACTGCAGGTGCAAAAATGAGATGACCCAATTTGACCCCATGTTTATTGACCTTGTTCAAGATGCATCTAGCACACGGCCATCTGTTTTCTCAGAAAAAAAAGGTAAGTTGTTCTCTCAGACCTCTGTGGGTACCATCAATTCACTAATTCTTTTCTGTCTACCTAGCCTGTCATCTCAGGTCTAGAGTCGGTAAAGTATTTTGTTTTATCTTTAGTACTCATATAGAGCTATTCCCCACCCTCTTGCATGTGGATTCTTCAACAGTTTGTTGTTTCATTGAACTTGCTTTGATGCAGCCCTGAGGCTTGCTGGTCTGACTTCTCTAAGCCTACTACAGAGGGCTTAGTGCATGAGCACGGCCCCCTCCCCTCGCATGGCAGCGGGACTGACTACTTCTCCTAAACCCTCCTGTTAGGCATGGAGAGGGTGGGCCAGAATTCCTAAATCAACTAACCTAACTCCCTCCTTTATGCCCTGCTCAGGTTTTTCTGGGGGCCTTTATAATCCAATGTGCTCTAGCTATTAGGAAGCATTTAATAAAACAACTGCATATCTATCTACGTATGACACCAAGCTAAGTGTACTGTATGTCTGAGTTAGACCAGCATGGTATGTGTACCCTGCACACTAAAACCTGAGCTAAGTCGGGTTAAGAAAAATCCAGTTTGGCACAAATTTGATGAAAAGAAAGCACATAGTCTTGGGGAATTTTCATTTTCATCCTGGGCTTCAGTTTCTCATCTGCAAAATGAGAGAGTTGGATTGTATGATCTCCAGGAGCTCTAATTTGAAGATATTATTTCGTGTTCATAAAGCATTTTGTGGCGCACCTGGATGGCTCACTTGGTTGAGTGTCCAACTCTTGATTTATGCTCAAGTCTTGATCCCAGGGTCATGGGATCGAGCCCCACATCAGGCTCTGTGCTGAGCATGGAGACTGCTTGGAATTCTCTCTCTTTCTCTGTCTCTCTCCTTCTACCCCTCTCCTGCTCTTGTGCATGCTCTCTCTCTCTAAAAAAATTAATTAATTAAAATTGAAATTAAAAAAATAAAGCATTTTGCAAATGTAAACCTTTTATTATATTCTATTAGTTAACCTAAATTGAATAATCCAAAATGCAAACAAAATATCTTGTATTAGCTTGATAAGCAACTAGAACAAATAAATCTAAAAATAGAAACCCTTTATTTAACGGAAATTATAACAAAATTTATATTTCATATGTTGATATAATGTTCACAACGTTTTTAATATTTATTTTTGAGGGACAGAGTGAGACAGAGCATGAGTGGGGGAGGAGCAGAGCGAGAAGCAGGGACACAGAATCCGAAGCAGGTTCCAGGGTCTCTGAGCTGTCAGCACAGGGGCTTGAACTCATGAGCTGTGAGATCATGACCTAAGCCTGATGTGGGGCTCGAACCCACAGACCAGGAGATCATGACCTGAGCCAAAGTTGGACGCTTAACCAACTGAACCATCCAGGCACCCCAGTGTTCACAATTTTATTTTATTTTTTATTTTTTTAATATTTATTTATTTTTGAGAGAGAGAAAGAGAGATGGGGAGGGGTAGAGAGAGAGGGAGACACAGAATCCAAAGTAGGCTCCAGGCTCTGAGCTGTCAACACAGAGCCTGATGCGGGGCTTGAACTCACGAACCGTGAGATCATGACCTGAGCCAAAGTTGGTCACCTGAGCCACCCAGGCACCCCTAGTGTTCACAATTTTAAGTGATGATTATAGACCATATAACTATGGAATTTCTAGGATGGATAACAAATGAGAGTCCTGAACTCTTCTTACAGTATAATTCATTGAGACATATGTCTTGAGACAATTTGAATGATACTAATGATTGGAAAATCTGGAAAGGCAAATAATCAGTGCCACTGTGTGAAGCCTCACAAACCTATTGCAGGGAGATGGTTGAAAAGGATGTGAGGCTGCAGAATCTTCTCTGGGCCTCCATGACACGGATCAAGTATAGCTATTTATAGTCTAGGTCATTTGTTCAGTCTTCAGAAATGCCAATTACTAAGTCAGTATACATCAGCAGGTCCTAAATAATTCGCCCCTCTGGGTCATAGTTTGAAAACCACAATCAAGACCTCAGGTTCCTTTTCTTTTCTTTTCTTTTCTTTTCTTTTCTTTTCTTTTCTTTTCTTTTCTTTTCCTTCCCTTCCCTTCCCTTCCCTTCCCTTCCCTTCCCTTCCCTTCCCTTCCCTTCCCTTCCCTTCCCTATTTCCTTAAGTAATCTCTATGCCCAATGTAGGGCTTGAACTCACAACCCCAATGTCAAGAGGCCTAACTGGCTGCTAGCAATCAGAATTACCTTTGGGGCTTTTAGACAGCAGCTGTTTTGCAAGCGCTGTTCTGAGAGCATGCCATACATTAAGGGGGGGCCCAAGTAATTCTCAGAGAAGTTATATCTCAATTTGTATGAGTAGCTGCCAGTCACCAACCACACAAAAGAGATTTTTGTATTCTCAAAACTGCTGGACTACATCACTGCATCCTGTTTATACTCTCTCTTTGTGTGGAAGTGAAAGTATGCACTCCTATTGAAATGTTCATATCCTAAGCAAAACTGCCACTTGCCAGGTGATTTCTGCTTCACACATTTATTTCTAAGTCACCAACCTCCCTTACCATTGTTGGGTTGGCATGGGTTGCTGGGTGTGCCTTTTATCTGTAGCCTTGAGTAACATCCTCTGCTTCTTCTCCAATTGGATGGCCTTATTTCTGTGCTTCCCTCTAATTATCCTGTTATGTATTATGACTAACTTACAAGTATGATAAGCATTTTGAAAGGATACAAGGCTTAAATATAAATAAGCCAGAAGGCTTGTGAAGCTTTCATCAGATTTCTTTAGCCTTGAGCCCCATTTTTTCCTTGGAACTCAGTGCCCACCCAGTCTTTTGTGTTTGTATTAAATGCTCTGCAGTGAAGAGGTGCCTGGGTGGCTCAGTCGGTTGAGCAGCCGATTCTTGATTCTGGCTCAGGTCACAATCCCAGGGTCGTGGAATCGAGCCCCACGTCAGGTTCCACTTTCGTGGAGCATGCTTAAGATTCTCTCTCCCTCTGCTTCCCCACCCCCCACTCCTGCTCTCTCTCTCTCTAAAATAAAGAAAATGAAAAAAAGTATAAATAAATGTTCCATCCAAGAACTGTGACCATTATTCATCAGAAGTAGCAGAGGGACAGAAAAGCATGTTGTAGTGGTTTGGCTAGCTCTGATTTGTCAAGAGTAAAAATGAGATTTCTTTAATAATCTTTTGAAAATAAACCTTTTGTAGAGCAAAACATCCCTTATCCCATCATTATAACTTGACCTCATTGTTGATGGAACCATGACCTCTGGATGGTTTCTGGGAGGAAAATCCATTCAGGGAGAACCTCAGTGTCAGGAACATCATGAGTCCAATGTGAGGGTTATAAGTAAAATGATTCCTATTCCCAAAATTGTTTATTTTAAATTAGATAATGTTATTATTCATTTTGACATGACAGTGTATATAAAACTGAATTCTTGTAGATACCTTTCTTTTAATATTAAAAAAAATATTTTTGATAGGGGGCCTGGGTGGCTTAGTCAGTTTAGCGTCTGACTTCAGCTCGAGTCACTATCTCATGGTTCGTGAGTTTGAGCCTGTCATCAGGCTTGCTGCTTGCTATCAGCACAGAGCTCGCTTTGGCTCTTCTGTCCCAATCTCTCTCTGCCCCTCCCCCGCTCATGCTTGCTCTCTCAAAAATGAATATTCTTAAAATATATATTTTTTTGATAGATTGGTTTTTCTAAGACAAGAAGAGTCTCTCAAATTTGTAAATCTGTGTAGGTCCATTGATTTCCCCCTGGTATGCAAATATATGATAAAAGACTGGGCAACAAGGTCAGAATGCCTCCCGGTTTACAAATTATATATACTTTATTTGAATAATTGTGGGTATATTTATTTCTAAAGACTGTTTTATCTAGACATCAACAAATCATTAATCAAACCCTATTACCTTATGTCTTGCATATTAAATTTCTTTTTATCTCTTTTTGTGTTTGGCAAAGGAAGTACCAGCCTATTTTTAAAATAAATTGTGTGCATTACTTAATAACCTCACTTCTTACTCTTTGTTCCCTAAAGCATTATCAGAAATGTCAATCTATTTCCTATAATTCCTGCTAGAAAGCTGTTATGAAGCATAGATACTAGATACTTTATAAAAGTAGTAGAAACCATCTTATCTACTTAAGAGATAGTCTGTTTTCCTTCTGCTCTAAAATAAAAATCTATAAGATCTTTTCACTTTTGAACATCTTTCAAGTTGGTGGGATTTTTTTATTCCCACTGATTGACGTTCCATTTACTAAAGATATATATATACATGTGTATATATGTGTATATGTTAATCTGTATCAGAAGTTGATGATTAATAGATTATTTCTGGAACCATAAAACTAATTGCATTCCTCTTCTAAGTAAGGGTCAGCGTTGTTGTTTTTTTGATTGGTCTAGATTTGGTTATATTTTTAGCCTTCTTGAGAGAGACTTCTAAAAGCCCCAAGCCAATTATTATTTGCCACTTATTTTGACAGTCAGTATGGGGGAGGGGGGGTGGGAATAACCATCAAGGGTAGCTAACTTGATGATTTTCTGGTGAATATCTGTTTTCATAGAGTTGAGATGCTTTTATTAGTCAGTCATAATTGAAACTGTCTTTTTCAGTTAATCAGCCCCGAGAGTCTGTCCATTATATGAAGAAAATATATTTAAAAGTCTTGAGGCAGGTAGTTTAACCAGGGTTTCTGTAAGGTTTGCATCACTGGCAGGATATTTCATTGTATGTTTCTTTGATTTGTGTGGCTAATGCATGATGTATACCAAGATCTTCTGTTTTATCCTACTGAGATAAAACTAAAGGCCACATTCTTCTAGAGTGCTTCATTATGCCAATTTGTAGTAGCAATTTAGTATACACACACATATATGATACACACACACACACACACACACACACACACACCGGAAGTCATTTGAAACCACAAATGCATATAGGATGTGGACCTAGAAATCTTTTAAGAGGTGGAAACTTAAATAAGAGGTTTTAATTTTATCATATGGGTCCCTTTCTACAGACCTGGAGAGGAAATGAACCAGAAGAGTGGACCCCTCGGACATACCAAGATTTAGAAGGTCTGCCTTGTATTGTGATACTAACTGGCAAAGATCCTCTTGGAGAAACCTTTCCCAGGTACATTATGAATAATTATTTCTCATTTTTCCTTAGTTATCCAGCTAAGCTGATGGTTAAAACTTGGCTGACGCTTAACCATTTCATTCATTTAGCAAGGGGGAAGAGAATAATTTTCCTCAGAGATATAAGAAATATAGCCTGCCTTGACTATTTTGACTTTCCAGAGATTGCCTAGCAATTTGGGAATGGAAGATAGCCACAGTGAGAAGTGTTTATGCATCAAAGCAGAGAGGCAGAGAGGAAAAGCATGTGCCCCCAAACAGGATTTTTTTTAATTTGGATGAAGTGTCTCTTAATCTGCTGTTCCCAACCCCTTTAAGAATCCAGGGCCTGGGGCGCCTAGGTGGCGCAGTCGGTTAAGCGTCCGACTTCAGCCAGGTCACGATCTCGCGGTCCGTGAGTTCGAGCCCCGCGTCAGGCTCTGGGCTGATGGCTCGGAGCCTGGAGCCTGTTTCCGATTCTGTGTCTCCCTCTCTCTCTCTGCCCCTCCCCCGTTCATGCTCTGTCTCTCTCTGTCCCAAAAATAAATTAAAAACGTTGAAAAAAAATTAAAAAAAAAAAAAAAGAATCCAGGGCCTGCAGACAGGAAGGCAGCAACAACAATAATAACAGAATGAGTTGAATGCTCACTGTGTGTCAGGCATTGCTATAAATGCCTTACCTGTGCCATCCATTCATTCCTTACAATAACCATATGAGCCAAATACTGTTATTCTATTTTATACTTGGAGAAAATGAAGTGGCTGCTGTGAGGTCATAACAGCTAGGAGGTGACAAAGCTGAGATTGAAACCAAGGCCAGATGGACTCACCCAAAACATCATTACTTTTATGTAGGTCTTTGAAGTACTGTGACCTCCGGCTCATCGACTCAAGCTATTTAACTCGCACAGCCTTGGAGCAGGAGGTGGGTCTGGCCTGCTGCTATGTCTCCAAAGAGGTCATCCGAGGGCCTGCTGTTGCCCTGGACCTTAGTGGGAAGGAGCAGGAGAGAGCTACCATCAGCGAGAACGACTCTGATGAGTTGCTGATCGACCTGGAGAGGCCACAGAGCAACAGTAGTGCTGTCACTGGAACCTCAGGTTAGTGCTTCCCTTTCTCTCTCAAGGGGTGAGGGATGGGAGTGAGGAGGCGGACAGACATAGGGGAGGCAGAGGCATTTACTCCCTCACACCTCTCAAGGCTGTCAGAGGAGCCTTCAGGGACTCCCGGCAACCTGTCCAGACCTCAGTTCCCAATCCAAAGATACTTGGAAAACATAACTACTGAGAGCAGTCACAGAATTCTCCTCTGGGTAAACATTTAATGAAGAGCTTAGTAATAAGCAAAGTATAATAAATGTTATAAACCCTAACCTGCACCACTTTCCCTAGTCTTTTCTACACTTTATCACCTCAAGGATAATATACATCTGGTATTTGCACAAAAGCCCTCATTTCCTTCTAGATCTGAAAGCTGTAAGTTTGTGTTAATTGGCTCAGTACCTGGCACAGTGTTTACCTGTTTGAATGAAGGAATGAGTGAATGACTTTTATAAGTAGTTAACGGCAAATGTTTGTATACTCTGGGGCCACTGCCTGTGCAGACCCACCATGCAGCCCGCCATCCCCTTTCAGAGCATTACTGTATGGCCTGTGGCAGTGCCTGGCATGAATTTTCTTCTGAGAAACTGTATTACAGAAAATGCAGCACTATTTCCATTTTCTTCAGATTGGGAGAGTAATAAAACTCCATATAGAAAACGTGCAGAATGTAAAAAAAGAAAAAAACTTGGGGAATGTAACAAAGGATAAAGAGGACATTAAAAATGAAAACTCTGGGGTGCCTGGCTGGCTCAGTCAGTACAGCATGTGACTCTTGATCTGGGGGTCATGAGTTTGAGCCCCATGTTGGGGGTAGAAATTACTTAAAAAAATAAATAAATTGGGGCCCCTGAGTGGGTCAGTCAGTTAAGCATCCAACTTCGGCTCAGGTCATGATCTCATAGCCTGTGACTTCAAGCCCCATGTCGGGCTCGGTACTGACAGCTTGGAGCCTGGAGCCTGCTTCAGATTCTGTGTCTCCCTCTCTCTCTGTCCCTTCCCCACTTGCACCCTGTCACTCTCTCTCTCTCTCAAAAATAAATAAACATTAAAAAAAATGAAAATGAAAACCCCTCTCTACCAGAGAAGACCACCATGAACATTCCTCTTTCCCACATCTCCTCTCTTCCATCACCATGACATATGCATGCAAACACACACACACACACACACACACACACACACGCGCGCGACTTCATGTCAAAAGCAGCATGAGTGTGTCTGTTCATTCTGGCAGGATGACTGTGGGAGTCAAAGAGGCAGTCATCTACGGGGCTTTGTGTCAGCCTGGAAGAGCATGAGCTGCTCGCCTCAGCCAGGGGTCAGGACTGCACCTTCGCTCACCTCACCGCTCCAGGCTCCCCCTCCAGGCTCCTCTAAGACCAGTTCAGAATAAAGCCAACAGGTTTAGGGAATAGTAAAGAGTAACAGAAGAGAAGGGGAAATAGCACATTTGAAAGTTTGTGGATAGCAGCATCAGTGACAGGGAGGCAAGGGGGTGTTTATGTTGTTCTCATGGCTCTTTCTTTTTTAAATTTTTTTAAAATGTTTTATTTACTTTTGAGAGAGAGAGAGAGAGAGGCAGAGTATGAGTGGGGGAGGGGCAGAGAGAGAGGAAGACGTGGAATCCAAAGAAGGCTCCAGGCTCTGAGCTATCAGCACAGAACCTGACACAGGGCTTGAACCCATGAACTGTGAGATCATGCCCTGAGCTGAAGTTGGATGCTTAACTGACTGAGCCACCCAGGTGCCCCATCATGGCTCTTTAAGCAGACTCCTCCTGGAGCACCTGGGTGGCTCAGCTGGTTAAGCATCCGACTTTGGCTCAGGTCATGATCTTGCCATTCCTGAGATCGAGCCCCTCGTCGGGTTCTGTGCTGACAGCTCAGAGCCTGGAGCCTGTTTCAGAGTCCGTGTCTCCCTCTCTTTCTCTGCCCCTCCTCACTCATGCTGTGTGTCACTCTCCCTCAAAAATAAATAAAGCATTTTTGAAAAAAATTAAATAAAAATAAAATAATCAGATGCCTCCATTCCCGGCACTTGCAGAGCTGCCCCAGAAGGCTCACATATTCTTGGCCTTGCTCTCATTAACCACAAAGGTAATGGCTTGCCTTCTGCTGCTTAGAGTTTCCCTCCCTTTGAAGACAACCTGAGCTAAGGGCTATGCTCCCACCACTGAGCACACATCCCTCAGCCTTAGGTGGACTCTGGGGGTCCTTGGGGAGGCTCACTGCCCCAAGTGTGCAGGCTGTAAAGGTCAGGGACGTGGGGGGAAAGGTAAGCTCTCAGACAAGACGGAAAGACACGAAAGTCAGATGAGCAAGTGGAGTGACTTGGTTGCAATGACCTCCGGTTACTGGCTATTCCTCTAGGATCTCCTGAGGTTGGGATATGACCTACATGCCGGGGAGCACCAACCCCAGGTCAGAGAGGGCTTTCAGTCCTGAATGTGTCCACAAACCAAAGAGTGGGACCTATCAGAGGGGAAAACATATTTGAATTGGCCAAATCCACAGGGACCTCTGGGGGAAAGCAAGACCTCACTGAGCATAGATTATGCCTTCCATCCTCACCACATGGAGCCGGTTCCCCACACTGGTTTGGGCGTCCATGGAAGTGGCTACCCCCTGGGGAACTTCTCCACAACCAGAAGTGTGAGGCCCTTGGACCCCAGGAGGAGGGAAGTGCCCTGGAGTAGGAAGGACTTGGCTGGGGAGCTTGTATTGGTCCAGAATCTGGAATGAATCAGACCACATCGCCAAACGAAGTAACAGAGGAGAGTTTCATAACATCACACGCTTTACAAAGCTGGGGGTAGGAATTAGAAAAGGACAAGGAGGTATAGTTACCCCCCGGGGCGCCAGGAGAGGGAGCAGCCCTCGTGGAGACAAGGCAGTCCAGCCTGGCTCCGTGCAGAGAGGGGGCCAGGGATAAATAGCCGAGTCCTGCTGATGGCCACGGGTGGGTTGTCCTCTTTCAGGCTCCATCATGGAGAACGGGGTGAGCTCTTCCAGCGCGGCTGATAGGTCCCAGAAGCTGTCGCTGACCCCCAGCTTCCAGAGCCCGGCCAACAGCATGGGCCTGGATGAAGGGGTCTCTGCAGGCACAGGGGGAGCCGGGGAGACCCTGAAGCAGGAGTGTGATTCCCTGGGCCCCCAGATGGCCAGCAGCACCACCTCCAAGCCGTCGTCGTCGTCGTCCTCCTCCTCCTCGGGACCCCGGGCCCTGTCGTGGCCCGGGCAGCTGCCCCAAGGCTGCAGGGGCCTGCACGCCGCCCTGCCCCCCATCGTGATCTTATCGAAAGCGGCCTATAGCCTGCTGGGCTCGCAGCGGGGAGGCAAGCCGCCCGCGTCCTCCTCGCTGCTGCCACACGCCGACGTGGCCTGGGTGAGCTCCCTGCGGCCGCTGCTACACAAGGACATGAGCAGCGAGGAGCAGTCCCTTTACTACCGGCAGTGGACCTCGGCTCGTCAGCACCACGCCGACTTCAGCAACCAGCCAGACCCCGCCTCCGGCGCCCGCGCCTGCCACCCTCGGCGGCTGCTGCTGACTGGGCCCCCCCAGGTAGGCCCTGGGTGGCAAGAAGGAAGGGAGCCAGGGAGGGGTGGGGGGGCTCAGGGTGGGCTGAGGGTGACCCAGAGCGATGAGGCCCTCACTCAGGCCTCTCAGGGGCAGGAGACATCCAAGAGCCCAGGTGTGAAATCTCATCTCTCTTCTTCCCTCTCTTCCCCTCTCCAATTAAAAATACTTCCTCCAGGTGGGAAAGACGGGCTCCTATTTGCAGTTCCTTAGGATCCTCTTCCGCATGCTCATTAGGCTCCTGGAAGTGGATGTGTATGATGAGGGAGAGATCAACGCGGGTGAGTTCCGAACCCCGGCATTGCCAGGGAGGAGTGGGGGCCCAGGTAGAAGACACACTGACACCGAGTTTTGATATTCTGGATACTAGGCCTTTGCTAGCTAGTCAGAAAGTATCTTACTATTTTTTTTTTTAAGTTTTTATTTGAGATGAGAGCGAGAGAGAGCAGGGGAGGGAGAGGGAGGGAGGGAGGGGGAGAGAGAGAGAGAGAGAGAGAGAGAGAGAGAGAGAGAGAGAGAGAGAGAGAGAAACCCAAGCAGGCTCCTTGCTGTCAGCACAGAGCCCAGTGCAGGGCCTGAACTCACCAACTGTAACATCATGACCTGAGCTGAAATACAGTCCCACGCTTAACTTACTGAGCCACCCAGGAGCCCCAGAAAGTATCTTCTATTTTAACTGCAGGCTGTGAGCTAAGGTATATGGATTACTATAATGAAATTAAAACCTCATGCAGAACAGAAACCTGGAGCCATAACCAAAGCCCTTCACATTCAGTAAAATGCAGAAGCTAGTGCTTGACAGGGTTGTGGGGACTGGTTTTCAAAGAGACCATCTTCTGCCCTCCTCCTCCTCCTGTATCCAACCCTTCCCCCCAGCTGTCACCTGTGGGAGGGTTCCACTGTAGTCCGATCAGCAGGGCCAGAAAGAGAACATGAGCAGGAATCAGCCAGCTTTAGCTCTATAGCTAAAGACAATGTGGCCTCCGAACTGTGGCTTCACATCTTGGAGCATTCACCTGTGCTGGAAGAGACCCATGGAGGCAGGGGAGTAGTGGTAATCAGCTAGAAGCTCTTCTAAGCCCCTCAAAGAGGAGTCCAGAAAAGGGAAAGGCCTTGGCATCTTCTGTCAGACTGGCCCTCAGATCTCACCCCACTTGCTTTTCCTAAGTAGTTGGACCTGTTCTATGACAAGTCCAAAAGACTAGTTCAGTCTAGAGCAAGACTAGGCAAGATCAGCTGTATTGAATCATTTTATTATCACCTTCAGCCCTATTTCCACTCCTTACCAGGTCATATTCATGATTCCAGACACACACATAATCCCGTCTTCCCACCCACATCTCCTTGTTTGTGTCCCCACTTGAGCTGACCCCAGGCCCACCAAAGAGGGGACCCAGAGCTCCAAGTTGGCCCGGAAACATTCATAGCTGCCTGGAGGGGGGCTGGGACCAGGAGGGCAAAGGCAGAACTAGGCAGACCAGGAATGAGAGACCCATCATCCCAGCAACCTTCCCACAAAGCCCCTGGGCTCCACAAGAGAGTGATGCGTGTAATTTTCTCCTCGGATCCCACCACACTGAACTTTAATCTGTGTGATGATCTGTGAGAGAATCTACCACAGCTGGTGCAACAGGCAAGCCTGGCCTTTGTAGTGAGAAGTGCCATCAGGCTGGCTTTATTCCTTCCACCTCATTTTAGTGCAGGTGAATGTGATAGTGCTCTGGAGAGGCACACTGACATCTTTGTAAAAATCTAGAATAAGCTTTAGGTTGTAAATAAAATGCAAACTTTAGCTCAGTGATATAAAAAATAAACATGATTGTGTTAAAAAGATATTAGCTGTACTTGTAATCTTTAGGCTTTTTAAAAAAATAAAACTTTTGGGGGTGCCTGAGTGGCTCAGTCACTTGAGTGTCCAACTTCGGCTCAGGTGATGATTTCACGGTTCATGAGTTTGAGCCCCTGTCGCACTCTGTGCTGACAGCTCAGAGCCTGGAGCCTGCTTCGGATTCTGTCTCCCTCTCTCTTTGCCCCTCCCCTGCTCATGCTCGCTCTTTCTCTCAAAAATAAACAGTAAAAAAATTTTTTAAATCTTCTCCCTTTGAAAATTCTTAAATTTTTTCATCTTATAAATTTTATTAATAACAATAAATCCTCTATTAGACACTCACCACGTGCCTGCCACTGAGCCCTTTAAAACAAATTGTTTTAATGTTTATTTTTGAGAGAGAGCGAGCATGAGCAAAGGAGAGGCAGAGAGAGAGGATCTGAAGTGGTCTGTGTGCTGACAGCACAGAGCCCGATGCGGAGCTCCAACCCATGGACCCACGAATCATGAGATCATCACCTGAGCCAAAGTCAGATGCTTAACCAACCAAGCCACCCAGGCATCCCTCACTGCCTGAGCACTTTAAATGCACCATCTGGAATTCTTGCAATAACCCAGGTTCCCTGAGAGTTAAGGGTGGTCCCTGCAGGTTTGGAGTAGTAGGGGGTGGTCTGAATTCAAACCTAGGACTACTAGCTGTCAAACTTGACTGCATATTGGAGTGACCTAAGCAGCTTTAAATGCCATGATGGGTGCCTGGGTACTAAAGCAGATTGTGGGGGTGGTAACCTAAGCACAGGATTTTTTTTTTACAAGCTCTCCAGGTGATTCTCATACGCAGCAGACACTGGGTATCTTGCTCAATCAATGCATCCCTCAAATCTCTTAGGCTTTCAGTGTTTTATAACCCCACAACTAAAACTGTAAGGGAGAATTTAGATGACCCAAAATTAAGTAAGCTTTAAGGCAATTTGGGAGGCTGGGGTGGGAGATCAGTTGATCTCATAGTGTGGGAGTTTGTGGACCAGATGTGTAGAGGGTAATGCTGGAGCCAGTGAGGGCATGCGTCCCTCCCAGCATGGACCTGAAGGGATAATTCTGGGCCCCTCTGCCCTGGGACGTGGCAGGTCATCTTCCAGAAATGTCTCTGTCCTCCCATCTGGGGGTTCATGTTTCATAAAACCTCTCATTCCTGACACTTGGGAGGGAGGCTGGGAGGCCAGTCAGCCTGCCTGCTCTGCGCACTTTCTTTCTTCTTGTCCTAGACCACAGTGAATGCAGTGGAGTCAGCCAGGCAGAGGGAGAGCCCTGGCCTGACATCGAGAGCTTCAGTAAAATGCCCTTTGACGTCAGCGTGCATGATCCCAAGTACAGTGTGATGAGCCTGGTATATACTGAGAAGCTGGCAGGGGTCAAACAAGGTCAGTGCAAGCAGAGCCAGGCGCACCTCCTCTGAAGGTCAAGGGGCCAAATCAGAGCAGGAGGCCTGGGGCAGTTTAATCTTTGAGCGCAGTTTAAAGTAATTCTGCTTTTCTCTTGTACACATATGTATCACCTTTTACTTTTCATACCCGACTTTCAGAGCATAAATTATAGACTACTTAGAAGAGTCCTGCAGGGAGTGGGGGACTTTCTTCCCAGGAGTAGGGGCTTCATGCACATCATGGCAAGGTTTTTGTCCCTTTATACACAGAAGCAATAAAGGATTCCAAAGTTGAGGAGCCCAGGAAGCGAGGAACCGTGTCCATGATGCTGACCAAATACGCGGCCTACAACACCTTCCACCACTGTGAGCAATGTCACCAGTACATGGACTGCACCTCTGCCTCCCAGGTGTGGCCCCCTGTCCTTGCCTGTTACCCAGCATGGTATTGTATATATGGAATGAAAAATACAGCTCCCAGTTTCGGGCCCTAGATAGAGGGTACTTGATTTATGAGATGGAGCCACTCATTTGTGAGCAAAATGTGTGAAGCCATTAATTAAAATTACTTTGGGTTTATTAGGATTGGGGGGAGGGGAAGAGAGAAAGAAACTTGCATTTTAGTGTCTGAAGTCACTTCATTGAAATGGTTACATGTGTCATGTTTAGGTTACCTGGGATGTTCTCTGTAATCCTGAAAAAACTGGATATTATAGTATATTTGGTGAAAGGTTCTTTTCACCCCCTGCTTTGGGTTGTTGATGAGAATGGTGCTCTTTTTTTTAAGATTTTTTTTTTAAGTTTATTTTATTTCATTTTGAGAGGGGGCAGGTAGACAGGGGCAGAGCCCAACATGGGGTTCGAACTCACGAACCATGGGATCTTGACCACTCGACCTGAGCCAAAGTCAGAAACTTAATAGACTGAGCCACCCAGGCGCCCCAGGAATGGTGTTCTTACCTCTAACATGCACAGGGTATGCCCTTTGAGCTGTGAACAGGTCTGCTGATTTGCACTGACCAAGTCATATTCCTACTCCAGTGTGGGGTGGTTTTGATCATTAGGCATACAGAGGAGTCAATATTTGATCTTTTATTTAGAGAGAAGTGAGAGGAAGGAACACAGAAGGTGAGCCAATACCCCACTGTCTTTGTTTCTTTTTGGCCAGAGCATCTGTAAACACTCAAGATGGTAAAGGCAGCAGGTGACAGTGGTCCAGAACCTATGTAGGGGAGAAGTTCTCTGTTGCTTTCTCCCACTTTAGCTTCTTGATTGTTATGACTTAGTTCCAAACACCTAAAACTCTTCCTATGGGACATGCTGATTAGACTTCACCCAAACTTGCTTCTGCTCTTAAGGATCAGGTCTCCACCCTTTTCCCACAGGGGCTAGAAGTGATATACTGAAAAACTGGGTTGGTCATTCTGCTCTTGTAACACAAATTACCTTTTATGTACCATTTGTTTTCTTGGTGTTAACCGAAAGCTTTTGGTGGGCTAATTTGTAAACCACTCATGATGCTTTACAGAATATAGAAGATTCAAGTACCTGGTCTACAAATCATAAGCTTCTAGATAACATTAAAAATCCTCTGTTTATATAGTTTCTGTGATCATTGTACTCACTAGTATATTCCAATGCTTGTGAAGCAGAATGAACCAGAATTCAAGGGAAGAATTATACTATTTTCCTAGGAAATATAATATTTAGGTTAAAAATCTTAGGAAATCTACCTGGACTCTAGTTGCTGCTAAAAGTTGATGCTATCCTTTCATTAAGCCAAGTACTGTCTGCATTGTAAAGCACATAAATTATGTAATTACTCACTGAGCTGGGTTACTGAGCGAGCATGTGAACTTTATAACACTTTTTTTTTTTTTTTTTTTTTTTTTTTTTTTTTTAAGTAAGCTCTGTACCTAACGTGCAGCTTGAACTCCTGGTCCTAAAATCAAGAGTCACATGCTCTACTGACTGAGCCAGCCAGGTGTCCCAACTTTCTGGCAATTTTTAAAATAAGTTAGATTTATAATTGGCTTCAGTGAGTCAGATGGTCTCTCCTGGAAGCCAGAGTTCTATGCTAAATGACTTTGAAACTTCTTCAGCTTCCACGGTAGCCAGGAAAAATGGGACCATGGAGGCATTTTAATGATGTTGGCCCTAATATTTTACTTAGAAAAATGATACTCATTTAGCCTGATGCACACAGATGGAAATGATTTTTCCCCCTATATTTGGGCACCTTTGAAAATGTTTAGCGAGCAGGAATATTTAACTGCTGCATAAGACTGAGGAGTAGTGGTTCTAAGAACATAAGGAATGCAAAAGACAGTGTCAAGCAACAGAAACTTCACCCGTGGAGAGGCTGTGTAGGGGCAGGAGGCTTGGCTCTCAGGTCAATGGCAGCTACTAAAAGATGAAATGTTTGCGTTTCCAACTCTTCTGACATTTGAGGGACAGCCAAGTCTGATGGCATGTATGAGTTCAGGTTAGTTCGCCTCTCTTAAAAATGTTAACAAGTGGTCGAGAAGTTTGCAAACCATGAGCTTACATCCCCTTCCTTCCTTCTTTACAAATCTAGATGTCTGACTCCACCCTTCATGCATTCACATTCTCATCCTCTATGCTGGGAGAAGAGGTGCAGCTCTATTTCATCATTCCCAAATCCAAAGAGAGTCATTTTGTCTTCAGCAAGCAGGGTAAACACCTGGAGAGCATGCGGCTGCCCCTGGTTTCAGACAAGGTGGGTGACAGTGTCTGGATGCCAACACTGCTTTCAGACTGACAAGCCCAAGGTAGTAGATCAGGGTCTCTAAACTTCTTCAATCTAAGGGTTTTAACTTCCCTTTTTGGTCTCTGGTTCTTTCTTTTTTCTTTTTTTTTTTCCCCTTTCAGCAGAATTTGAATGCAGTCAAGAGCCCTATTTTCACTCCTTCCAGTGGTCGCCATGAGCACGGACTCCTAAACCTTTTTCACGCCATGGAGGGCATCAGCCACCTGCATCTTCTGGTGGTCAAAGAATATGAGATGCCGCTGTACCGCAAGTACTGGCCCAACCACATCATGCTGGTGCTTCCTGGCATGTTCAATAATGCAGGCGTGGGTAAGGGGCCCCCTGGGACACGGAGAAGGGCTGAAAGATAAAGTGAGCTCATTGCCTGGACATGAAACTTTCAAAGGTTCCCCAGCCCCTGAAAAGGGTCCTGCCCCCCCTGACCAAAGGACTTTCGATTTTTCTTTAAATTTGAGTTTTCCTTTTCCTCTATCTGCTGCTTTGCAGAATTTTTAACTTCTGAGGGCTAGTGACTAAAGAAGTCACTGGTATATTGAGTGCCCCGGAAAGGGTTTGGGATTCTTCCCAGTGATGGCTGGGCCTGCTGCAGCAGGAACAGAACAGTGAGAAGGATGGTCTTGGGGGGAATGGGGTGGTGGAGCTAGTTCACTGTGTTCAAGAGGGATCTAGAGGTGTCCCTAAGCCATTGCTAATCATTTTAAAGGCACATGGCAAGTTCTAAGGGGTTCTGTCCAACTGGAAATTGGAAGTATCATTACTGCCTATGGCAGTCATCTTAAAAGTGCCTAGAAAAGTCTCGCTTGCTTTTCCCCCACGGAGTGTAAGAGCAATGGGCTGATTTGTCAAAGGGGCATATGGTTCTTCAGCATGGAACAGAGACGTTGGGGGGCAGGAAACCTCCAATTGGATTCAGAGCTGTGTGTCTGCTCACTTCTTGTATGGTAGTTGTTAACCACTTTCTCTAATCAGCTCCTGTGGGAGTCCGACTCTGTGTAGTCTCAGAAGGGTTTAAGTTCCAAAAGCTGCTAATTGACACATTAGAGGGAAGTAGGAACATCCCAGTCCAGAACTAGAGTGAATACAGATGAGACCTGAGTAGTTTCCCTAACTCTGCACTCCTCCTCTCCCGGGTCTCACTTTCCCTTCTTTTCCCCCTCAGCCTGTTTCTCCCTCTGCTGATCTGTCCATCCCTCTCCCTTCCTTCTTAGAGCTTTCCTCTTGTTCTCCCTTCCATTCCTTTTTATGTCCTTAAATATAGAATTAAAGTATTTTCAAAAATTTGTTTTGAATACAAGTTTAGTTTCCATGTTTATCACTTTATATCAAGTGAATTAAGGCTTTTACATATTTTTGGTTCTTTGTCCTCTCCAAAACCACATATCCCCAGACTACTAAAATCTTTTTCTATAGGAGTATGACCCTCAAATCACCCCCTCCTATGCCTTACCAATCGTTAGGTGACTTTCCTCATCCCAGATCTGATGAATTTGCATAGTTATAGTTTTGCCACTTCTGCAATAATTTGAGGAGAAGCTAACATATATGCAAATGAAATGCAGATTATTTTTTCTTTGTTAAAAAACGCATAAAATTTCCCATCTTAGCCATTTAAGTGTACGGTTCAGTAGTGTTCAATATATTCACATTGTTTTGCAACTAATCTCCAGAACTCTTTTCATCTTGCAAAACTGAAACACCATACTACTGAAGATTAACTCCTTAATCTTCTCCTCCTTTCCCTGGCAACCACCATTCTACTTTCTGTCTCTGCATGACGACTTTAGGTACTTCAAGTTTAATCTTACAGTATTTGCCTTTTGTGTCTAGCTGAATTCACTTAGCACAGTGTTCTCAAGGTTCATCTATGTTGTCCATGTGTCAATTTCCTTCCCTTTTAAGGCTGAGTAATATTCCATTGTATGTATACACATTTTCTTTATCCATTCATCCACCTGTGGACACTTGCTCTGCTACCATTTGGCTATTGTGAATAATGCTGCTATGAACACAGATGTACAAATATATCTCCAAGAACCCTGATTTCAGTTCTTTTAAGTACATACCTACACATGGAATTGCTGAATCATAACGATAATTCTATTTTTAATTTTTTGAGGAATTGACAAACTGTTTTCCATAATGGTACATATACCATTTTACATTCTTCTCAACAGTGTAAAATGTTTTTTCACATCCTCACTCATACTTATTTTCTGTTTTTTGTTTTGAGTTTTGGGAGATTTTTTTGTTTGCTTGTTTTTGATAGTAGCCATCCTAATGGGTAAGAGATGCTATCTTACTGTGATTTGATTTGCATTTCCCTAATGATTAATTATGTTGAGCATCTTGTTGTCTGTTTCTTGGCCATTCATATATCTGTTTTGGACAATCTATTCAAGTTATTTTCCTATTTTAAAATTAGGCTTTTTTGTTGTTGATTTGTAGGAGTCCTTTACGTATTCTGGATGCTAACCCCCTACTAATGATTTGTAAATGTTTTCTCCCATTTCATGGGTTGCTTTTCACTGTTAATTATATCCTTTGCACAGAACTTTTAAATTTTGATGCAGTCCAATTTATTTTTTCCTATTGTTGGCTGTGCTTTTGGTGTCATATCCAAGAAATAATTGTTACATCCAGTAGCAAGCTGTTTGCCTGTTTTCTTCTTTATTTTTTTTCTTTATACTTTTTCTTAAATTTACATCCAAGTTTGTTAGCATTTAGTGCAACGATTTCAGGAGATTCCAGTGATTCATCCCCTATGTATAACACCAAGTGCTCATCCCAACAAGTGTCTTCCTTAAAGCCTCCTACCCATTTAACCGATCCCTCCAGCAACCCCTCAGTTTGTTCTCTGTACTTGAGTCTCTTATGTTTCGTCCCCCTCCCTATTTTTATATTATTTTTGCTTCCCTTCCCTTATGTTCATCTATTTTGTATCTTAAATTCCATATATGAGTGAAGTCATATGATATTGGTCTTTCTTTGACTAATTTTGCTTAGCATAATACAATCCACGTTGTTGCAAATGGCAAGATTTCATTCTTTTTGGTTGCCAAGTAATACTCCACTGTGTGTGTGTGTATGTGTGTGTGTGTGTATATATATATATATATATATATATATATGTGTGTGTGTGTGTGTGTGTATATACATATATGTGTATATATATGTGTGTGTGTATATATACATATATGTGTATATATATGTATATATATATACACATACACACACACATACATATATACATACACACACACATCTTCTTTATCCATGCATCCATTAGTGGACATTTGGGCTCTTTCCATACTTTGGCAATCATTGATAGTGCTGCTATAAACGTTGGGGTGCATGTGCCCCTTCGAAACCACACACCTGTATCCCTTGGATAAATACCTAGTAGTGCAATTGCTGGGTCATGGGGTAGTTCTATTTTTAACTTTTTTAGAAACCTCCATACTGTTTTCTAGAGCGGCTGCACCAGTTTGCATTCCCATTCCCAACTACACCTGTCGTTGCCTGAGTTGTTAATGTTAGCCATTCCGACTGCCATTAAGGTGGTAACTCATTGCGGTTTTGATTTATATTTCCCTGATGATGAGTGATGTTGAGCATTTTTTTCATTTGTCTGTTAGCCACCTGGATGTCTTCTTTGGAAAAGTGTCTATTTGTGTCTTTTGCCCATTTCTTCACTGGATTATTGGCTTTTTGGGTATTGAGTTTGGTAAGTTCTTTATAGATTTTGGATACTAACCCTTTGTCTGATATATCATTTGCAGATATCTTCTCCCATTCCAATGGTTGCTTTTAGTTTTGCTGATTGCCTGATTTCTTCTAAAAGTTTTATAGTTTTAGCTCTTGCATTTAGGTCTTTGATCCCTGTTAATTTTATGTAGTGTAAGTAAAAGATCCAACTTCATTTTTTGCATGTGTATATCCAGTTTTCCAATACCATCTGTTGAAGAGACTGTCCTTTTCCCATTCAGTGGTCTTGGCACCTTTGTCAAAAATCATTTGACCATAGGCCTTAGGGCTGGACCAGAAGCACAAGGGCATAGTGCTGGGCTCTGTATTCTTATCCCATTGGTACCACATTGTTGTGATTACTGTGGTTTTGTAGTAAGTTTTGAAATCAGCCGTGAGACCTCCAATTTTGTTCTTTTTCAAGGTTGTTTTGGCTATTGAGGGTCCCTTGAGATTCCATATGAATTTAAGGATGGGTTTTTTTTTTAATTTGTGCTCCAAAAAAATATCATTAGGATTTTGATAGGGATTGCATTAAATCTGTAGATGACTTTCGGTAATATTGACATCTCAACAATATCACATCTTCCAATCCATGAACACAGATGTCTTTCCATTTACTTATCATCTTTACTTTCTTTCAGCAAATGTTGTGTACTTTTTCATGTACAAGTCTTTCACATGCTTGGTTAAATAAACATTTATTCCAAAGTATTTTATTCTCTTTGATGCCATTGTAAATGGAATAGTTTTTTTTAATTTCCCTTTTAGATCACTATTAGTGTATAGAGAGAAAAGATTTTTTAGTTTTTGTATCTGCAACTTTGCTGAATTCACTTATTTCTAACTCTGTGTGTGTGTGTGTAATCTTTACGGTTCTCTACATTGAAGGTCATGTTGCCTACAGATAATTTTACTTCTTCCTTTCCAACCTGAGTGCCTTTTATTTCTTCTTCTTGCCTAATTGCTCTGGCTAGAATTTTCAGTAGTATGTTAAATAAAGTGGTAAAGGTGGGCATCCTTGTCTTGTTCTTGAGCTTAGAGGAAAAGCTTTCCATCTCTTACCATTACAGTGTTAGTTGTGGGCTTTTCATATACGGTTCTTACTACATTGAGAACACGTATTACATACATCCTGTTGTAAGGCAGATTTTCCTTCCTACTTCCAAACTATTTTTCTCTTTCCTCCATAGATTCAATAGCTTTTTTAGCCTCTTCATTTCATTACCTACATTTTGTTTCATTTTCGGATGTGCAAATTTGTCTAATAAAATGTGTCTAATATGTGATCTTTTCTTAAAATTCTAATTCCAGTGTAAAACATATGGTCTTATATTTGTTTCAGGTGTACAATATAGTGAATCAACAATTCTATACATTACTCAGTGCTCATCATGAGACGTGTACTCTTAATCCCCTTTACCCATTTCACCCCTCCCACCCTCCCACCTCCCTTGTAACCAACCATCTCTTCTCTATAGTTAAGAGTCTGTTTTTTGGTTTATCTCTCTTTTTTCTTCATTTGTTTTGTTTTTTAAATTCCACATATAAGTGAAATCATACGGTATTTGTCTTTCTCTGACTGGCTTATTTCACTTAGCATTATTTACAATAGCCAAATTATGGAAGCAACCTAAGTGTGCATCAATAGATGAAAGGAAGAAGATGTGGCATATATACACAATGGAATGTTCACTATTAGAAGAATGAAATCTTACCATTTGCAACAACATGGATGGATCTGAGGAACATCATCTTAATATTCTCTATTACTGAGTACTTACCACGTTAGGCACTGTCTTGAGCACCACACAACAATCCTGTGAGATGGACATTACCATTGCATTCTTACAGGTAGAGAAACCAAGGTATTCACTCACAGCTAGAAAGTGGCGGTATCAGGATTTAAATGTAGGCAGCTTGGCTCCAGTCTTTTACTAGACCATATTGCCTCGGGGGGGGGGGGGTGCGGTGGAAAAGACTGTCTAAGGAAAGGATGCCAGTTTCCAGAATCTTCTTCAAAGAAGACATCGCTGTCAATCTCCTAAAGGTATCCAAAGCAGGGGATACTTTAGTGTAGGTTATTGCAAACTTGGCTACTCCCTAGTGCAGGACATGTGAGTGGTTGCTTCCAAGACTGAGAGCACATATTATCTTGGCTTTATAGAACTAACCAGTAATAAGTGTTTCCTCTATGTGGTATCCTCTGTCCCATCAAGGAAACTGGATTCTTTTCCCCTCAAAGTGTACTTCATGAATCATCTGCATCATCAAAGACAGCTCTGGTTTCTGGGCCCTTATCAAACCTAAAGTGAATCTCTGGTGATGGGCTCCGGAAATTGGCATTTTAAAGAGACTCCTTCAGTGATTCTTACTTTTACTCATTTGAGAACCACTGCTCTGAATAATTGGTTGACCCTCCCATTCCACATGGCCACCATGTGAACAGGCATGCCTGCAGAGAGAATGTGAGCTGTCTGTGGGGTTTGGGTCAGGCCTGGGTGAAGGATGTACAGCTGTGGCTATGTTGCCTTCCAGGTGCTGCCAGGTTTCTCATTAAGGAGCTGTCCTACCACAATCTGGAACTGGAGAGGAACCGCCTGGAAGAACTGGGAGTTAAACGCCAGTGTGTCTGGCCTTTTATCGTTGTGATGGACGACTCGTGTGTTCTATGGAACATTCACAGTGTTCAGGATCAGACCAGGTAGTAGTATTTGCCAAGCAGTTCTAGGGGAGTATGGCCTAATGCTATGAAGGAGATGCTTTCCTTGGCTTATTATGCATGGAAGTAAATGAGAGAGGGACAGCTTTACAGAGCAATTATACAGAAGACAACCCTCACTAGCACTTTTCTTTAGATATTCACTGTGCCGTTAAATTTCTGGACTATTTCTGCATCATGGCTTTGGTTTGCTATAAAGTCTGTTGAAAGGCGCTATGATTTAGAAAGTCCACTAGCTTCTGAATCACACCTGGTTTTTAATCTCAGCTCTGCTTGGTAACCTGCCTGGATGAAAAGGAAAAGTTATTTCATCTCTTTGTCTCAATTCTGTCATCTGTAAAATTAGGGCTGGGCCCAAATCAGTGGTTCTCCTGGTGAAGGGGCTCCACGAGGACCAGGGAATGTTAAACCTGGAAAAGTCCTATGCAGTAAATGGTCCCTAAATACCAGTAGCACCCCCACTGATGACCTCTCGGCCCTTCCTTCCAGCTCACACACTATGTTTCCACTGTGAATATGAAGCCAGTGACATTCTCAAATACTCCTTTACTATACCAGAATTACAACACTGGGAAGTATACTTGTGTGCTTCTAACCTCTGGCTCCCTTTCTTTGGTAACTTCTTGTTCATTAGTCATTTTGAGTTGGGCTGTTTTTTTCTGTCTTAAAAGTGGTAAGCCCCACCCCCAAAAGACCATTTCCTTAAGTTAGCAGTGACAGGCATCATGAAAACTAGGCTTGACGTCCTTTTCCATTCCAGGCTAATATAAAGTAAGCCAGCTAATTATATCTTTATGGGTATTAATAGTGTATAGTAGTGTTATCCCTTCAAAAATGATCCTCTCTCCGGTAATATTTATTGCTCTTATATAAACTAACTTGACATTTCATAGCCAGCCCATGGAAGCAGGAGTTTCCAGTAAGAATGTGTCCTTGAAGAGCGTCTTGCAGCATATTGAAGCAACACCAAAAATCATCCACTACGCAATCCTTGGCATACAGAAATGGAGCAGCAAGCTGACTTCTCAGAGCCTGAAAGCCCCATTCTCTAGGTGCCATGTGCATGACTTCATTCTCCTTAACATAGACTTGACTCAGAATGTGCAGTATGACTTCAACAGGTAAGTCGGGCCTCCTGGGTGCAAGCATTCCAGGCATGTTTGCTTCCGCCCAACAATGACCCCTATAATATGTTTGTTCCTCTGTCTTCGAAAACCTGAGAATCTCTTTTTATGGACAAGGAGGGAGAACTGGGATCACAAACCCCAAAGCCCCCCTTCATCCTCCTTCAAACTGACCCGGACCCTTAAATAATAATAATTACAACATGAAATGCTTAGAAAATGTATTTTAGCCATCTCAGTATTCAGCAAGAACTACAAGAGGGACAAAAACTATTACATCAGTACAGATCAGTGTGGGTGGGTCCTTAACCCATTGAAGGTGAACTCTTCCATCCTCAGAAATCAGAAGTTAATCCTTCCCCTAAATGTTAGTAAGATCCAGAGATCTGGATCCTGTAGGGAGAAGCCAACAGGTGGGAATAAGCAGACTAGCCCTGGTCTTGCCTCCTGAATAAATAATGTCCACATCCTGGAAAATCCAAGATGGCCAAGTGAGGAATGTCAGAAACCATAAAGTCCTCGTACGTCAACCCCCAATCTGTAGCTATTAGAATATTCTGTAGCTATTTCATGGCAGATGATGTTTCATCCTGTTTGCAGCCAGGATTGTTAAACTGGGAGCACCTCTGCATCTCTGTCCCACAAGAATACACAGAATGTGCAGTCAGTCCTGTTTCAGCTCAGGAATACCCAAGGCCTCATGGAATGTCTGGGCCCTAAGTCCTCTCACTTCCTCTTCCTTTTAACTCTGGCCTGTGAGCCCCTGAATTGAGCAGAGTTAAGAGGGTCAGCTCCACGAGAAGGCAAAGTTGATTCTGAGTCTGTCTCCTAACAGACTTTATGTATGTAATTAACATGGCTGGGATGTAGGGGCGCCTGGGTGGCTCAGTAGGTTAAATGTCTGACTCTTGATTTCAGCTCAGGTCATGATCCCAGGGTCGTGGGATCGAGCCCCGCATCAGGCTCTGTACTAAGCATGGAGCCTGCTTGCGATTCCCTCTCCCTCTGCCCTGCTTCGATGCTCACTCCCATGTTCTCATTCTCTCTCTCCGTCTCAGAACAAAACAAAACACAAATATGGCTGGGACGCGACAGGTAGTCAGAGATCTATTATTGTGATTATGATTTAGGTATTTCTGTGAAGATGTTGACTTTAACCTGAGAACAAACAGTAGTGGCCTGCTCATCTGCCGCTTTAATAACTTCAGTCTCATGAAGAAACATGTTCAGGTTGGAGGGCAAAGGGACTTTATCATTAAACCAAAGATTATGGTAAGTTTGCAAGCTTGATTCTACTGTTCTTTGTTATTAGGTACTGGCATTAATACTTGCCACTTGACTGGAAAGTGAGATAACGCAAGGGAGTCAGTTCTTAATGCCAAATATGCAGTCTGTCTCCTTACTGAGGATTCATCTAGAGTAAAACAAAAGATTTGAAAATTCAACAGATTTACATTTCTTTAGATTTAAGGCTTAACAATTCCTCCATCAAATCTTGTTTCAAACTTAACATTCTATCTTTATAAACTGGCAAAACTAACATTTTTACATTCTTTAATACATAAGACAAATGTAAATTAAGATGCTTGTCTGGTCCTTTGCCAGTTTTGTTGTTGTTGTTGTTTTAAGAAAGTAAGACCAATCAACACTTATTGAGGGTGAATTCCATGGACCTACCCTTTTCTGTTTAAGACATTTACTGTCTTAATAATTTATAACATGTGAACTCCCCAGTGCAGCTTAGAAGCCTCTTCGCTTTTATTTTTTGGATGTGCTGGGATGGGACTTAACGTGTCCACGTCCAGCAGCACTGTGAAAGGCTTCCTGTTGGTCCTCACCATGTTGCTAAATGCAGTAACTGTCAAACAAGCCTACATTTCCATTTTCTCCTGCCCTGGCTGTGCATTAAGTGAGACCCAACCTATTCCCAAGGGGGAAAAAAGTCCAGAACCCAAGAAGGACAAACTAACCTCTGAGCCTAGCATCTGTCACTGTGCTACTACTACTATTTGAGGACCATCAGCGTGCAATGCCATTTTTTCCTTGCCCGTTTCATCCAGTGACAGACCTATTTCCCATGATAATCTCGGCTCTGATTTCAGGTGTCAGAGAGCTTAGCACCCATCTTGCCCCTTCAGTATGTCTGTGCTCCCGACAGTGAACACACACTACTGGCAGCCCCTGCGCAGTTTCTCCTGGAGAAGTTCCTTCAGCATGCTTCCTACAAACTCTTCCCCAAAGCCATCCATAACTTCAAGAGTCCTGTGTTGGCCATTGACTGCTACCTTAACATTGGACCAGAGGTAAAGGGAAGAGGGCTGGTATTGTGCTTTTACCCATTTCCATCAATTTCTTTCCCATTTTAGCTCCCATTTGAAAGCTTAAATGGAGACAAAAAAGGAGCCTGTGACATACTCATATTGCAAAAGGCTCACACAAGATGTGATGGCAACTGTCCCTCCCCATCCCTACTTCTGCTGTCCACAGTGAGCCAGTGAATATGCAAAGCTTAGCTCAGAGGTCAGTTCCACTGAGCCTACCTCAGTGACTGTGGACAAAAGCAGTTGCTTGCCATCCTAAAACGTATCAGACCGTATTATAATCACGTGATGATGCTTCTCCACAAGACACAGTTCAAAGGCACACAGTGTCTTAGCCACTGTTTTAGGCAAAAGAGAAGCTCAGTGACTGCTGGACAATTTAGGGTTATCACAGGAGACCTTTGTAGCTGTCACTTCACCACTTCCCACTCTAGGATTTCTTTCTTTGCCATTGTTTCTTTATTTTGCATTCTTTCTCGTCTCAAATTCCCCATCAGTGTTAGTTTTTGCCACTTGCACCTTTGACCACTGATGGCCTTCAGGACTTTATTTAAGGGCTTCTGCCACGAAGCTTTCCTCTACAATTATTAGTAATATTTTAAAAATATTTAACTGTTCACTAACATCCTCTGTAAATAACTTAAAAGGTATAAAGAAAAAGAATCACTTGTAATGGGAATAGTAACATTTTGGTAAACCGTATTTTAGGTTTTCCTCTTTGTATGTATTAAAACATACATACATTCCTCTTTGTATGTATAAAACTCTTAGGTTTTCTTCTTTGTATGTATTAACATATACAATATCTTCAGACTGAAATCCAAATGTATTCAATTCTGGAAACTGATTTTTAAATCAATTTTACTGAAATTTCCTAAGAATGAAAATGTAATCTACACCATGAGTTGTAGAAGGTACCTTAAAAACCATTAGTATCTCTAAGTCATGTGTCTAACCCAGGCCTCTAGACTCCTCCACCCCAGGGTCCAGGGTTCAAGATGTTAGACAACACAGTCTCAACACTACTACTAACAGCAACTAACAGTGAATACCTACTAAGTGGTTTACAGTGTTTATTTCATAAAACAGTCCTATGAAACAGGTACTACTATTATTTCGCCAGAGAAACTGAGGTATGGCAAAATGAAGGAAGCCACTCAGTGTTACCCAGCTACTAAGCAGAGGAACCAGTATTTGGATCCAAGCCGTCAGGTGCAGTCATTAAGCCATGCCCCTGTTCTCAAGGTCTCCCAACTATCTTACCTCCGTGTAATTTTTATAAAGCTATCTTCTTTACATGAAAGCCATATAGAACTAAATACTTAAAATTATGCACTGCTTGAAGCTTCTGTCTGAAAATTTAAGTGTATTTAAATGAAAAGCTGATTACCTTATTGATGAGGATTTAAAAAAATTAAACATTTCATCCCAAGTGTGCCTTTTTGTGGAAGACCATTTTTCATTTTTACAAAGACATTTAGGTGGAGAGGCCTGTTTCATTTCTTACTACTAATTCTCTCGTAAATGTCCTTTATCAAGAGAAACAAGATGTAAATAGGTTAAAACTTGGCACACTAAATAAAAGAGGTGCAGAATTTAAATAACCAACCTATTTGTTTCTATTAAAAAAATGTATGTCCTTTACCTTACCCTGGAATAACTAAATAGGCAGGTACTGACTTATTCAGCTGAAGTGCAGATGTTTTGCCTGCTTTTTGAAATGCCCGTGCTGTCTGCTTGATGATTCCAGGTGGCCATATGCTACATCAGCTCCAGACCCCACTCCAGCAATGTCAACTGTGAAGGGGTGTTTTTCAGTGGACTTCTCTTGTACCTCTGTGACTCTTTTGTAGGTGCTGATCTTCTGAAGAAATTTAAGTTTCTAAAAGGTAGACCAAATTTAGTGTCTTTTGTTTGTGAATGCCATTGTTCCTGCTGAACAAAATAGGGAAGTGAGCCAAAAAGCACTTTAATAATCTTTTTTGCCAGTGAACTGAATACCCTGCTTATTTTAAACGAGGACCATGATTTTCTTAACTGGGGTGTGGGTGGAATCAAGTCCATCATACCAGGACAGAATACAGATAGATGGCCAGAAATGTGACCACATTAAATATGTTTTTACCATTAATTCTAGAAAAGAATGATGCAGTGCAAGAAGAGAAATAATGCTTTTCAAATAATCTCATTGTAATAAAACTCATCTTAATGAGATGTGATTCTGGTATAGAAGCTAAAGTTGCTTCAACAGGTATGCACTGTACAAAAAGATCTGCCCAAGGACAAACTGCAGATTATGTATCATGAATAATCCTGACAAGATGACCTCTGAAGTCGGTGAACAAAGTATGATTCACCATACTGTGCACAGGCCACTGTGAAAAACAGTATAGAGGTTCCTCAAAAATTTAAAATAGAATTGGGGCACCTGGGTGGCTCAGTCGGCCGAGCACTGGACTTCGGCTCAGGTCATGATCTCACTGCTCTTGAGTTTGAGCCCCGCGTCGGGCTCTGTGCTGACTGCTCAGAGCCTGGAGCCTGCTTTGGATTCTGTCTCTCCTTCCCTCTCTCTGCCTCTACCCCGCTCACACGCTGTCAATCACTCTCTCAAAAAGAAATAAACATTAAAAAAAAAAAAAAGAACCATATTATCCAGTATTCCACTACTGGGTATTTAAAGAAAATAAAAGATATATGCAACCCTATGTTTACTGCAGCATTATTTACAATAGCCAAAATATGTAAGCTACCCAAGTGTCCCTCCATAGATGAATCAGTAAGGAAGATGTATTTGTATATAATGGCATATGACTCAGCCATTAAAAAGGAGGTCTTGCTTTTGCAACAGCATGGATGGACCTGGGTATATGATGCTAAGTGAAGTAAGTCAGAGAAACAAATACTATATGATTTCACTCATGTAGAATTTAAGAATAGATGAACATGTGTATTTACATATGCATAAAATACATATGGAACAGTGAGGGAGGGAGGTTGCCTCTCAGGGGACATTTGGCATTATCTGGAGACATTTCAGACTATCACACTGGAAAGTGCTGCTGGCATATAGTGAGTAAAAGAGAAGCCAAGGATGCTGCTAAAATATCCTATAAGAACAGAACAGCCCCCATAACAGAATTATCCAGTGGTGCCAAGGTGGAGAACCCCTGCTCTAGACACATAGAACATTGGTTTTACCATCGGTTACCACAGGGGAAGGGGAGATTTTTTACTTTACACTCTTAACTTTTGAATCTGATAACTCAAAACTTGAGTTTATTTTTGAACTCAAATAAGATGAAAATTATAATGAGCAGTTGTGACAGGTTACTTACCTATATGTTGGTTCTCAGATGTGTCAGCTTAGAGGACATAATCAGAAAAAGATGATAGGCTCTTCATAATTTCAATCCCTGAACCTAAGATGCACTTCTGCCTTTTTTCTGAAGGTGCTACCCTGTGTGTCATCTGCCAAGACAGAAGCTCCTTACGCCAAACAATTGTCCGCTTAGAGCTGGAGGATGAGTGGCAGTTCCGCCTCCGAGATGAGTTTCAAACTGCTAACAGCAGTGATGACAAGCCCCTCTACTTTCTTACTGGCCGCCACGTATGACCTTTCGGAGACACCAAAAATAGCAAAGGGATGCCTAGGTGGGGTGGGGCAGAAACATTTATTTGGGATTTTTTTTCCTTTAAAGTACAATCACTGTGGAGCAAAGTGCAACATATTTGTTCTCCAAAGAAATCCGCCCCTCCAACCCCAATCTGAGGCAGGTCTCTGGGGTATCACTCTCTTTCAGTTCCACTTTTGGGACCTTCAATTCAGGTTAACTCCACCCTAGGCAGTTATGCAATTACTTAAGACATGGTCTGCCATGGGAGCCTGAGGAGGGTGTACTTTGGAGAAATAACGTGGAGTTTGCATTGTTTTTTCTACTATACTGTGTTAGGGGGAAAACGGACTCTCAGCATTAGCTAGCCTGAATGTGTTACATGAGACTCACACCACTGGTGTGGAATTAAATGAAGATTAACGTTTGAGGCCTGAACCCTCAGTTTCTCTTCAGATCTGTACTTTGGTACAGTACTACTCAGGGGTCTGAAATGATAGAATGTAGAAGATATTTGTATTTTAAAAAAAAAGAAGTAGCTTTGTCTTTCTCTGTGCAGTGTTAGTTTAAGATTTATAATCTTATATGTATTGAAACTTTTGGCAAAATTTCCACACGAGTTAAAAGTTTACTATTTAAACTGAACAAACAAATCAGTAAATGCAGAGCAGGCACTGTATGCATTTATGCAGCTTCTCCTTGCTGAAATTCCTTTGGTATTTTTTCATTCTTTAAAAACCTTTCCAGTCTCTAAGCACACTATGTCTATGAGAATATGGAACAGAGTTTAAACTTGTACAAGGAGAACCTAATTCAGTAGTTGAGCCAATTAAGCAGCTTTCAGCAGTCACCCCATACCCACCCTGTTTGGTTGGGATTAAGCAGTTGGCACCAGCAAAGCTAAATGTCAGGCTCTGGTTCTGTGTGGAATGGAACTAGTTTGTTTCTTTTCATGGCCTCAAGCAAAGCTTCCTTTAATAAATAAAAAATACACTGAATAAACATCAGCTACCTTATATAGACAACAACACAAAAACTGCTGAAATGGGAAACAGAGCCATAGAAAGACCACTGTTTTAATCTTACGAGTGATTCTTTTGTGAGGAGTAAGAAAGATTCCATTAAAAGTCTCTGACTCACTAAAATCGGTAGGGGGTGTTTTTTCAGTACCAACAGTGTAAGTTTCTCACCATGTATTTTAATCAAACCCAGACTTTTAGAAAATGTTCTAGAACAAATGAAGTCCTTTGGAAGTTTGTGCTTAAATTACTCTAGTTCTCATCATTCAACAATTTGACATTTTTCTCATGAGCCCACACATACCACTTAAAATGGCCATTTTTACTTGAATTGAAGTCTTACTTATGGCCTGAAACTACTGAGAGGTGGCTGACTCAGCCTGCATTTACTTAGAACAAATAACGTTAACTGACCAGCTTTATTAGCTTGTGGTAACAAGGAGTTTACAGTAGTGAAAAAATGGAATGTACTAATCTGAAAATGGTTTGCAGATCTCTTGGTTTTAATATAGCTTACGATGCTTTAAATGTATTTTGAAATGAACAATTCCTTTAAACCCCATTTTAAATTCTCCTTCAACGAGGATCTGCCTTATGTATACTTTAAAAATACTCATAATTTCAGTACAGAATTTTTGGTAAAGAGGTACGTTTTGAAGCAGGTTGATTTAGATATGAATGTATTTCAATTGTTCCTGTTTTGTTGAAAGGGCCTAATGCAGAGGATATCAAGAAACCCACTGTGCAATATTCCAATATTTATAGGGCAAATAAAATACTTGAAATAATCCCAAAACACTTGTAACTGGGGCAGATGGCCTCTCAGGGTTTCTTCTGGCTTTATGGCTTCAAAGTCTTTATAAAGTGTGTTTTTTTAAAGTAGTAACCTTAGATGCAGGTACTCCATATTAGGGCTGTACTCTGAAAAATCAAATGATTATGATCTCTTAAATACTATTAAACCCTGTGGAAGAAAAATGCCAGAACAAAGCCAAAGACCATCACCCCAAAGATGGAGAACTCAAACTGACCTGCCTATTCTTCTCAATGCCTATCTTACTAAGGTTTGGATCTTTTAAAATCATCTTATCAGTATAATTCCTTAGAGAACGTTAGGTCCTTCTCCTTTAAGGATAAAATTGCACAAGCACAGGACACCATGATTTGTTAATACATACCTTGGTGTGTTCAGCTTCAAGCCTTGCCATCCTTTAAAACATTGTGGTATGAATGTGTTTGCTAGGCCTGCATAATAATTGATCTATAGACCTGTTGAACCTTGCCATGTATGACAGTTCACACAGGTTAATACTGAATGTAAACTAAAATTAGAATAAGAATTGTTGTGTTCAATTATTTTGGCTGTAATTTATGCAACTGCTTTTTGTGATTCTTAGAAAAGGAAGCACCTGTGTTACCTTATTACTGTAAAATTTTCTTAACCAAAATTTGGTGAATTACACTAGTCGGTCTACCTCACATTTTGTTTATGATTCTAAATTGTCTTTTAAGTTGTGTCTACCATATGTTGTCTTTTCATTTAATTTGGTGAATGTATTAAAATTCTCTCCCATCCCCTTAAACAGGAAAAGTGTTTTCTTTACCCTGATTTTCTGGTATGTCCAAAAAAGACTGGAAGTCCACAGATCACAGGCTGGATGACTCTAAGATTCAACTATTCTCACCTAACAGTTCAAGAAAGTGTTAAATAAATACTTGTTGAGTGAAAAGCTATAGCTTATACAAAGAAGATGTACACACATATAAAGTATCCACACATCATGCCCATTTGCAGAGTTCCATATTATGGATGACAGATCTTACAAATGATGACTATTAAAGAGGCATTAGAAATATTCATAGTATAACCCCAATCTTTTATAGGTGGCAACTGTATTCATTTTGGTGTCCTTAGAAACAGAACTTTGGGTTGCTAGAACTGTGTAGTATGACATGAGGTGTTCATCTCCATTTCCAAACTACCTAAAGAATAACTTTGTTATTTCAGAAAAATGGCTTTCAGTTCTATTAAGTAAAGAGTGCTAGCATAGTAGACTTTGCTACAGAACCATGAAAACTCTCTTCTAGGGGTGTCTGGGTGGCTCAGTTAAGTGGCCGACTCTTGATTTTGGCTCATGAACTCACAGTTCGTAAGAGCGAGTCCTGGGTCGGGCTCTGCACTGACAGTGTGGAGCCTGCTTGGGATTCTCTCTCTCTCTCCCCCTCTTCCCCTGCGCCTGCTTGCACACACTCTCTCAAGCTTTAAAACAAAACAAAACACACTCTCTCAAGCTTTAAAACAAAACAGAAACACTCTTCTAGGCCAAGGACCCCTGGCTGTTACCTCAGGAGAGACGATAATAAACATTTGTTGAGTGTGGTGACAGATTTGGGAGCAAGCAGAAACTGCCAGAGATCCACTACATACTCCAAAGCAGCTGCTCCATTGGAAAGACTTAAAGCTGTGGATCTGATTGCTATTCCTTTGGATTCAACTACCTAAAGCTGGAATAACTTTCAGTTTATTCCAGGGAACAAATATCCCTCAGGCCTCTCTTTAGTCATGGAAACTGGCCCTTAAGCTTTCTCCAGGTCTAGGAGAATTCTGCCCTAGCACTGAAACCCTGGTTTCACTGAAAGAAACCATCACTAAAGATATTTCAGTAAGGGCCTCTGAGGCCAAGGGTTAAAGCCATTCATTCACACAATAAATTCCTTCTGCTCTTAACTTTCAAGTGCTGAGCTAAGGAAAGCAACTACTTCAGTGACTATGACAAAAGATGAAATAAGTTCTAAGAAAAAAAGCAAGTTGTTTTCTGACCACTTCTTTGTTCTCTAAGTAGTCCAGTGTATTTTATTTTTACTAGAATGGTATGGCAGGAGGAGGGGTTATTATAAGACAGTTATCTTCCCTTTATCTGCCCAAAGGCCCAAGAGCCATGAGAATAGGTCAAAGACATACATATGTCTACCTTCCATAAATCAAATCAGCAACCGTAACTCCTGGTGACATATGGTTAGGCAGGTCTCTATCTGTGTTCCTATCCAGACACCCTAGCTGGGCAGCCACACAATGTAAGCAAGAACAATTAAAATATCAATGCATGTCTATTATACTTACTGTCCTTAAGATAGTCATACTTCACCCAATGGTAAAATACTGATTTTTTAATAATTCTTGCAAAATAAAAACACTGCACGTCCTTGTAAACAAGGGCATAACCCATAAAACCTTGTGGTTCCTGTCTATACTTGTAGTTTCTAGAACATCTATACAGCAGGTATTTTTATAATGAACCAACAACTATTCAAGGGCAGCTGACAAATTCATAGGCATCTTTAGATCATCACAATTACAGAATCAACTTATTTTGAAGTTTGACTGTGGCCATTAGTGGATACTCACAGTGTCCATTACTGCCTCCACCACTCTGAAAAGACCACTCTTCTTTTTCTAGTGTCACTCTTCAGCCTTCAATTGTGATATGACAGTGCTGACCATTCTTGATTCTTGAAACTCTTCCTTTGGTTTCTACCACTCTCTTCTGATCCTCTGACCTCTTCCCAGGTACTCTTCTTCAAGACTCTTAAATGATGGTATTCCTCACAACTCTCTCCTACCATGTTATTTTACAAACCTCAGGGTGGGGACATCTCCTCTAAACCTCTGAATAATTGTTAAATTTCCTTAGTTCAAACTTCTCTCAAACTCTAGATCAACATATCCAATTATATACCAAACAGGTGTCTCCCCTTGGAGATTCTGCAACCACGTCAAAATCTTTACCAAAATTGAGCTCATCCTTCCTAGTCCAATTCTCCCAGTAATTCTCCAGTATTCCCTTCTGAGCCAATCCATCTATTCAGTTACTCAAAATTCCAAATTACCCTAAATTCTTTGCCATGATCCTTCTCTGGCCAGTTATCAACTCTTTTGATTCTTCCATTTTGTCTCCTCAAAGTTTATCTGTTTCCTCATCTTCATCAACACATCATAACTTCAGTGTTTCAACATTTTTCACCCAGACTCCTATAAAGCAGTCTCTTAATCTCTAAATTCCAGATTCTTCACTTGAGTTGTCATGACAATTAAATAAAATAATGCAGCACTATATTAAAGGTGTGACACATAGCAAACACTCAAAAGTTAGATGTTACTAATACTATTCTTACAGAAACACCTAGATTGTAAAAGTTATTTGAGGGGCTGTTTCTCCAATATAAACATGAAAACAGTCTTCCTAGTAATTGTAACATTTAAGCCAACCAAAAGATATATATTCTCTACTCCCAGGTCCCCTAGAAAACACCAACTCTGGCTCCCCAAAGCAGCATACCATGTTTCTATGCAAACTGGATCTGTATTATGAGATTAACAGTTAATAGAGCATCTATACTATACAAGAAAATTGCATGCTCTTTTTAAAAAGTTACAGTCCCTGTCAGGCAAATGATGACACCAGGGGTGACTGTAAGAGTTTAAAGTACAAAGGCAAGGGAGTGTCAAAAGTCAGACCATTATGATGAGTCAAAGGGAAATATTTACACCCCTACAAAGAAGAGTACAGAGCCTTATACCACTCTATAAATGTGAAAAGCATACATCTATAGGGGGATAAAATACACACCTGATAATTTAAAGCTCTAAATTTCAGCTGGTTTTTAATGAAGACATGATTATCATTTCAGCTCATAAAAATAATCTATGTTAGACCATAGTGGTGCTTCATTCTTGGGCTATGGCTCTTTCTTCAAAAGATCAGAGTATTTCCATGTTAGGATTTTGCTTTTTGAAGACCAAGTTCAGAATTGTTACTGACATACTGATCCTTTGGCAAAATGGTGAAACTTTTAAGAAGCCACTATTTTAATTCTATTTTAAGGTATCAAATTTAACTCCCTGAAAAAGCACAAATGACAACACACTGTCATCACATTTATCACTTAGAAAAGGCTATCAAGTATTTTATTATTTTATTCTACATTATATACAAGGTCATAAAAGGCCACAGCAGTTTTTCAACATATAAACCCTTTAAAGTAGAGGGCACTATGAAGGATAGACAAGTATCAAAATGAAGTCCAGTAACGCAGGCATATACTCAGTGTAGTATTTCTGAGGAATAACAAAGCAGATACCAAGTCATCCATAGTTAGCTTACAACTATTCCACAGGTTTTTATAAAACCTCTTTGGGATCTGTTACTAGCCTAAGTGTACCCAATTAACATTTATTTTAAGAAATAAAACCAGAATGAAAGAATAATAAACTTTAGAGGGTATTTTCTAATTCTAGTCACTACAATAAAGCTCTCCAAGAAGGAAAGCCTCTATTCTATACCACCTTCCACTTCCTCCTGCATCGAGAATAGGAAAGAAAGAAATGGAAGAAAATGCTCAATATTCCAAATTCTTCCTGCTTATTTGGAACTTTGCTTTTTTGCAGGGGTTCCTTCAAAATGTATTTCAGACCCTTTAACAATTAGCTTTGAATTCCTAAATAGGCAATATTGCACCCTCCTTGAATAGTAACTCAAAAACATTGTTTTCCGCTCTGTAAAAATACAATCTTTAAAACTGTAACTGGTATCAGCAGATCAATATAAAAAAATACAGTACCAAGCTACACTGGTATATTTCCATATTAAGAACTTCAAAATATACTTATCACTGAGACCATAGTCCTTGCATTAGTTTTCAGTCCACTATGAACAATTATCTGCTGCATGTAAACATGTCTAAATAACTATAGATAAAATACATCAATCATAAATTTCTGTAAAAGATAATAAAATATCTTCTTTAAAAAACAAAACAATAATAAGCTATTACTGCATTGTTTCCAATTTTATGAAAATGGAACAACCTTATGGTTGTTGCCAGTCCTGAGTTCGTTGTAATAAAAATGGCCCTAGTTCCTGGTTAAAGTCAGCAACCAATCCATTCTCTTCAGTAGATGTCTTCTAGTACTGCAAGCAAGAGGCAAGAATTTGTTTTAAGTGTTATTTTGTCCATTAATAAAATTATATACCAGAAACTGACCAGTGCCACAGTACTGTGTTGCAAAGAGTTTTCCATCAGGAGTGGGATCTGAGAAAGCAATTTCTTCTTTACTCAAATATGAGCCATATATAAAGTTACTCCTATTAAAAAAAAAGGGGGGGGGGTGTGAAAGGGTAAAAAAAAAATTAATATCTTTATCATTAAAATTGGAAAAACCTGTCAAAGACAATTTGACCAGAAAGACTTTTCAGGTAATGTTTATGTTCTAAAAATCATTGAAAATAACTGTTCACATAGATTATTAATAATGTGAGGTAAAAAAATTTTTAGGATGGGAATGCAAGCTAGTGCAGCCATTGTGGAAAACAGTATGGAGGTTCCTTAAAAAACTAAAAATAGAACTACCCTATGACCCAGCAATTGCACTCTAGGTATTTATCCAAGGGATACAGGTATACTGATTTGAAGGGACACATGCACCCCAATGTTTATAGCAGCACTATCAACAATAGCCAAAGTATGGAAAGAGCCCAAATGTCCATCGATGGATGAATGGATAAAGAAGAGGTGGTATCTATATACAATGGAATGTTACTCGGCAGTCAAAAAGAATGAAATCTTGTCATTTGCAACTACATGGATGGAACTGGAGGGTATTATGCTAAGTGAAATTAGAGAAAGACAAAAATCACATGACTTCACTCATATGAAGACTTTAAGAGACAAAACAGATGAACATAAGGGAAGGGAAACAAAAATAATATAAAAACAGGGAAGGGGACAAAACAGAAGAGGCTCATAAATATGGAGAACTGACAGAGGGTTACAGCAAGGGGTGTGGGGGGGATGGGCTAAATGGGGAAGGGGCACTAAGGAATCTACTCCTGAAATCATTGTTGCCCTATATGCTAACTGATTTGGATGTAAATTTTAAAACTTTATTAAATTAAAAAAATTTTTTTTAGGAAAGCAACAACGGTTTTAAAAACATTTACTCAACACCTTTTCATGATAAAAACACTCAACAAATCCGAGTAGAAGGAACTTTCTCAACCTGATAAAGAGCATCAGAGAACATTAAAGTTAATGTGAAGACTGAAAAGTGTCCCCCAGAGATCAGGAACAAGTTAAGGCTATCTGTGTTTGCACCTCTTCCATTCAATAGTGTACTTAACTGCAGGCTCTAGTCAGGGCAAGTAGACAAGGAAAAGGAACTAAAAACCAGATCAGGAAGGAAGAAGTAAAAAAACTCTCTTTTTGGACACTTTTGGATGATCTTATATATACAAAAATCCTAAGGAATTCACACACAAAAAATATTAGATCTAATTAAAAAGGAGTTCTGCAAGGTTGCAGGATACAAGATCAAGATTAAAAAATTAATTGGGGGTGCGCCTGGGTGGCTCAGTCAGTTGAGCGTCTGACTTCGGCTCAGGTCATGATCTCATGGCTCGTGAGTTCAAGCCCCACATCAGGCTCTGTGCTGACAGCTCGGAACCTGGAGCCTGCTTCTGATTCTGTGTTTCCCTCTCTCTCTGCCCCTCCCCTGCTCTCTCTCTCTCTCTCTCTCTCTCTCTCAAAAATAAGTAAACATTAATAAAATTTAAAAAAAATTAATTGGGGCGCCTGGGTGGCTCAGTCCATTAAATATCTGACCTCAGCTCAGGTCATGATCTTGTAGTTTGAGTTTGAGCCCCTCATCGGGCTCTGTGCTGACAGCTCAGAGACTGGAGCCTGCTTCAGATTCTATCTCTCCCTCTCTGCCCCTCCCCTGCTTGTGCAAAAAATGAATAAACATTAAAAAAATTTTTTTAATTAATTAGATTTCTATATACCTGAAATTAACTATCTCAGGAGTAAGTTTAACAAAAGAAGCGTAAAACCTGGAAACTTAAATAAAGAGAAAGATAACCCGTGTTTATGAATCAGATCTATGGCTGCTTTTGCAGAAATTAACAAACTGGTGTCCTAAAACTCATATGGAAATGGAAAAGTCATTGAATAGTCAAAAGAATCTTAAAAAAAGAACAAAACTGAAGAAGTCACACTTCCTTATTTTACAACATACTACAAAGCTACAGAATTGAAAACAGTGTGCTACTGGCATAAGAACAGATCAATGGAATAGAATTGAAGACTCCAGATATAAAACCCTGACAATCAATGATTTCAGACATGGGTGCAGAGACCATTTGATGGAAAAGACCAGTCTATTTAACAAATGGTGCTGGGACAACTGGATATCCATATAAAAAAAAAAAATGAGTTTGGGGGCTCCTGGGTGCCTCAGGTAAGCATCCAACTTCAGCTCAGGTCATGGTCTCACGGTTCCGTGAGATCGAGCCCCATGTCGAGCTCTGTGCAGACAGCTCAGAACCTGGAGCCTGCTCCAGATTCTATGTCTCCCTCTTTCTGTGCCTCTCCCCTGCTCATGCTTTCAAAAATAAACGTTAAAAAAAATTAAAAAAAAAAAAGAATGAGGTTGGATCTCATCTCACATCATACACAAAAATTAACTTAAAATGAATCAAAGACCTAAATGTAAGAACTAAACTAATGAACTCTTAGAGGAAAATATAGGTATAGATCTTTGTGGCCTTGCATTAGGAAATGGCTTCTTAGGACACCAAAAACACAAATGACAATAGAAAAAGATATATAATTTGGAGTTCAAAATTAAAGACTTTTGTGCTTCAAAGCACATAAAAAAGATGAAAAGACAGCTATGAAATGGTGGAAAATACCTGCATGTCCATCAACTGGGATGAAGAGATAAAGAAGATGTGGTATATATACACAATGGAACATTACTTAGCTATTAAATGAACGAAATCTTGCCATTTGCAACAATGTGGATGGAGCTAGAGTGTACTGTGCTGAATGAAATAAGTCAGTCAGAGAAAGACAAATACCGTATGATTTCATTCATATGTTGAATTTAAGAAACAAAACAGAAAAATATGGGGGGGGGGATGGGAGGAGGGAGAGAAAGGAAAACAAACCGTAAGAGACTCTTAAACATGGCGAACAAACTAAGGGTTGATGGAGGGAGGAGGGTGGGGGATGGGCTAGTGGGTGATGGGTATTAAGAAGAGCACTTGTTATGATGAGCACTGGATATTATATGTAAATGATGAATCACTGAATTCTGCTCCTGAAACCAATACTACACTATATGTTAACTAACTAAAATTTAAATAAAAATTTGAAAAAAAAAATTTGGAGATCATATATCTGATAAGGGACTTGTCTCCAGAATATATAAAGAACTATTATAATAAGAAAAAGAAAAACAATGGACACAGGATCTGAATAGGCATTTCTCTAAAAAATATATATAAATGGCCAATAAGCACATGAAAAGATGGTGAACATCATTAGTCATTAGGAAAATGTAAATCAAAACCAAAACAAAATACCACTCCACACTCATTAGGATAGCTAAAATTATGACAGGTGTTGGTGAGGATATGGAGCCTGTTATGTGGCTGGAGGGACTGTAAAATAGTGTAGCTGCTTTGATAAATGAACAGTTTGGCAGCTCCTCAAAATGTTACACAAACAGTTACCATATGGCCCAACAATTCTACTCCTAGGTATATACCAAGAGAAATAAAAACGTGCAAACCAATTACCAAGAAATAAAAACACACAAAAATTTGTACATGAATGTTCATAGATTATTCATAGCAGCCAGAAAGTATAACCAACCCAATATCCATCAACTGATGACTGGATAAATGAAATGAGGTGGTATATGCATACAATGGGGTATTATTTAGCAATAAAAAAAGGGATGAAGCACACAGATACACGCTACAACATGGATGAACCTTGAAACCATGCTTAGTAAAATAAACCAGTCACAAAAGGTCATATATTATAGGAATCCATTTATATGAAATGTTCAGAATAGGCAAATTCATTCAGATAGAAAAGTACATTAGTGATTGTAAGAAGGTGGGGGAGAGGGAAATGGGGAGTGATTTCTAACAGGTGTGGGTTGTGGGGGGACAGTGATGGAAATGTTCTGGAATTGGAAAGTGATGATGGTTGCACAGCCTTCTGAATATACTAAAACCCACTGACTGTATAGATGAATTTTATGCTACGTAATCACAGCTCAATACGGCTGTTTTTAACAAAAAAAAATTTTTTTATTAGCCAGGATACAGACTATTAGAATTTTCACACTGTAATCTTAAAGGAGGGGCAGGGCGCCCGGGTGGCTCAGTTGGTTAAGCATCTGACTTCGGCTTTGCGCTGATGGTGAAGAGCCTGCTTGGGATTCTCTCTCTCTCTCTCTGTCTCTCTGTCTCTCTGTCTCTCTGTCTCTGCCCCTCCCCCACTTGTGCTCGCTCTTGCTCTAAGTGAATAAACTTAAAAAAAAATTAAAGATAAATAAAACTGCTTTTCATTTAAAAAAACAAAGGAAGGGCAATGCCCTCATATTTAGGACTAGTATTTCAGCAGCTGCATTTTCCAGGTTTAGTTTTTAAAGAGCTAGAAATATACCTGCCTGCACTCATCATGAAAAGTGTGGGTAGACCTGAGCCCTCCTGGATCAGTATTCACAATAAAATAAGGGGGAAGAGACCAGAAACACATTAAGGCTCTAAGATTTCTAGAGCCTTATGACCTCACAATGATGAATTACTTTGAAAGCTATACCTACAGTAATCGCAGACAGGGATTTTAGGAATAAACAAAAACAAGAGACTGACATGAAAACCTCATCTGCATGATTAATTTGAACCTCCATTAATCTGTTAGCAAAGGTACTTTAAAAGAACAACAACAAAAAAAACATGCAATTTATCTGAGTCTTTTCCTCTATACCTTTAATTTAAAATCAAGCAATAAAAGCAAAAAGAAAAACTAGTAAGAGACTTAAATAATTTACAAATAATATTCTTAAATTAAGACAAATTTTCTTAAAAGCTAAATTCCCAAAAAACTTCCCACACTGATCTGATTTTCTTTAAAATTCTCTGATATTGAACACAGTTTGAAATAAGTGGGTTATTTTGCCCTAATATAGTTACAAGTAAGCAAAAATGGTTTACCAGTATTTAACTGATAGTGCTTTCTCCCCCCTCAGATTAACTTCACATAAAAAACACAGATCCAATATGCTGACAACCTTATGCAAATTTTAAATTAAGAAGATAAAGATTATACATTTAAGATTAATTAAATGCCAATCTTTATACTAAAAATCTGCTGAAATCTTAGAACAACAGAAAATGACTTGAAGAATTACAATCAAGTTACCTTAGGCATTCAATCATGCGAGAGGCAATTTTCTTCCGACGCATCATGCTGAATACCCATATCCGACTGATCCCACAGATTGCAGGCTCTGGCAATGTTGAGCAGCACCAGGCTTTCTGCCTTTCAAATCTGACTTTTTCTTCTTCTGACCTGATAACTGGAAGTTTCTCTTCTATAACTCTGTAGCCCTAATATATCAAAATTAGAGGAAAAAGTTTTAAAGTAAGAATATTAATTATCAGTTGTCTAGTACTAACCTTAGTGAGATCACTACATGTGTCTGGCTTCTTAAACTATGGGAGTCACGTATATTTTCACTCCCACTTTAGCAGGAAATAGACCTGAATCTCCATTCTATTCTAATTCACTTACTAGTTATGTCACCATGAGAGAGGTAACTAATTAAGATTTGAGATCCTCATCTATAAACTAGAGATATTTATCACCTCTTTCAGAAAACTGTTGAGAAATTAAATAAGGTAATACATACAAAATACCTTGCCATCATGGCTGGCCCATAATGGCAACTGAATGTTATTTTTTTCCTCTATTACCCACATTCCAAGGACCAGCAAAGCACATGTGAAGAACTCAGCAGTCGTAACAACTGTCTGTGTGATTGCTGCCACAGTTTTAGGGTTCACAGCTATGCAAGAACTAGGAATAGGAATGGCAGAAGAATCAAGAGTTTTAAAAGCTGCTTTCCCCACACTCCCGTCACTTAAAAAAAAAAACCAGCAAAGTGCTTTAAAAAGCATGATGTCTCCTCTACCAGTCTAGTTGGACAACAACCAGCCTTCTGATGGGACATGGTACAAAACTTAAAACAATCAGACAATACAATGAAGAATTAACAACAAACAACCATTACATAACTATCTTCTAAACACTGCAAAAATCATTTGTGGAACTAGGCAGAACAGAAATGAAAAAAATACAAGGGTTTGCACTATGTAAAATTAACTCAATTTCAATATGGCAAACTCTGCAAGCCATTTCATATCAAATTTATATCCCCAAATCACCTTATCAGCTATTCATTTAAATCAATTTTGTGAAAATAGACAGCAAGATTCATAAAGCTATACAATTTAAGGCTGAAATTTAACATATAGAAATTAGTTCATGCAGACTTGTTTTGACTTTGTTTCGTTAGAAAACTTTATGATAAAATATACATTTGCAGGCAACTATTTAGATACTAAAAGATACCAACTGAACAAAAGTCAAATCCAATGTGCACTGAATTCATGAACAAGAGCTCAGCTGAAAAAAGCCAATTTAAATAAGGTATGCCTTCTTTGAGCATAAACAGAATCTTCTGTTCTCCTAAGTTGGTCTATTAGTACATAACTTACCCAATGTGAGCATATACCTTTTATTGTGATTCTTTTATTTAGTTTTTGTACAATTTGGCTCCTAAATACCAACCAAATTCTTACCTAGCACTCAACCAAAGAAATGGTGATCTATTCTGGAGATGGGCAACTTTTTATAAAGAAAGGCTTTGTAGCCCACCTGACTTCTGCTGCAACTACTCAACTCAGTCTTTGTAGTGGAAAACCAGCCACAGACAATATGTAAGCAAAAGGATATCACTATTTTACAGTAAGATTTTATTTACAAAAACAGGCTGGGTTTTGTCCTCAGGCAACAGTTTGCCAGCCTTTGCTTCATTCCAGTACTAAAGCGACTGAGGCATACATTACATTAGTCTCCAACATGGAAACTTCCTACACAAAATTTTACAGTGCTTTCAATTTATAAAATTTTATTTTATATACTAACTTGAGAAACTAATTCTCACGCAAGATACAATTCCACTTAATAAAAAATTACAGGAAATCTGACATTCACATGCTTCCTTCTTACATCAAATGTTGATAAATTTACCAGGATTATGTTATTCAAGTTTACACAGTAAACCCTTTAGCCACCAAACTACATATGAACACTCTTTAAAAGTCACTTACCCACTGGATATGTTCCGCAATTAGGCAACCAACTACTTTTTTGTCATTAGAGATAAACAGAAGTGTTTTAGTTCTGGAATAGCACATTAGTGGAGCCTGTTGGAAACCTAAATCATTATCAACCATCTCTCTAATCTCGTCAACCTGCCAAATAAAGAACAGTATTTTTTGTAACAAAAAAAGCAATGTATAGATGTAAAAATATACTATTACAGTTCAGTAAGTTGAGTGTATTATTCGAAGCAGGACATTGTTTAAAGAGTTCTTTGGGGGGCACCTGGGTGGCTCAGTTGGCTCTAGGGATCAAGCCCCATGTTAGGCTCTACACTGAGCAAGAGAACCTACTTAAGATATTCTCTCTCTCTCTCTCTCTCTCTCAGTTCCTACTCTCTCTAAAAATAAAAAAATTTTTAAATTAAAAAAATTGGAATGATTATGCTGACCTACTGACCTGTTTTTCAAGGCCTGCGGAACAATGTGCAAAATGAGGTAAGAAATGGACAGTAATGCCAAGACCAGCAGTCTAAAGAACAAAAACAGTGAGAGTTTCTACAACGGACAATAAGAACATTAAAGCTTCCCATTAGAAGCATCACGGGTTTGAGAACTGGAGAGAGCTTCACTGGAATCTTAGCCAGGCAAGCCACTTTTCTTTCCAAGCCTTAATTAGTACTCTCATCAGTAAAATGGAAGTGAGAGGAAAGAAACACATGTTTATTCCTTATCAACCATTGGCCAGATATTATCTTACTTAGGTCCAACATCTCTTCAAAGTCTATGGTTCCTCACTTTACATGTGCAAGGAAGAAAATTCAAAGGTAACTTTCCCATGTCAGATACCGGACATCTAGAAAACCAAGGAGCAGAGATTTGAATCCTTAAATACTAATATGACATCAAACCCTGCTTCTTGTAGTTTACCTCCTAGAACTGTGGTCAAGGTCAAATACAAGCTCTAGGTCTTGTAGGCACTAAAAGGTTTTTGTAAGTACTCAAACATTACTTCTTTCCCCAGTTTAAAAAAAAAAAAAATGCAAGAGGCACCCGCGTGGCTCATTTGGTTAAGCACCTGACTCTTGATTTCTTAGATCATGATGTCACAGCTTATGGGATTGAGCCCCAGGTTGGCTCTGCACTGACAGCATGGAGCCTGCTTCGGATTCTCTCTCTCCCCCTCTCACTGCCCTTTCCCTGCTCAGGCTCTCTCAAAAATAAATAAACACTTAGCAAATGCAAATAATCAGTCCAACAAATACTCATTTGTGTTACTAAGTTTAAAGTGAAAATAACCCCTAAGAGCATTAAGTCTTCATACCTCTGATATGTAGAATACCATGTAATAAATCCTTTATTCAGGGATGAAAACTCAAGTCCTTTTAATCCTAGAACAGGAGCCCATAATACAACTCATATTTCAGTTCCTAAAGGCAAATGACTCACAATTCCTTAGATTTTCATTTTTAACCCATTATGGGATATTAACTAGTAACATACTGCATTGTTACTAAGATTCTGCCCTGAGAAACTAAAACGAGGATGTTCATATTTACTTAATATTCTTAGTTACGAAAAGTCCAAATGCCACATGTGGTGGTGTAGCAACTGTTCATTTCCAAATGGTAATGGCTGGAATTCCAAAAACTACATAATTTTCATTTAGTCAATCACTAATCCAATATTAACTAACAAATATTTGTTTTTATGACAAGGATCAATGTTTCAAATATAAGACAGGGGGCAAAGTTATGTGTCATTCTAAATGCTATTGTCTATATTATTAGGCAGTGGTGTAGTATGGGGGCTTATTTGGTTATCTGAGATTGTCCCGTCATAGATAATACAAAAACAGTAAGATAAAGTAGAATGTTAGCTATATTTTCAAATGATAGGGTTAAAATGTTTCTTTCAACCTCCCTTTCAAGTGAAGTTATCCTAAATTTAAAAAAAAAATTGTTTTTAATAGCTATTTATTTTTGAGAGAGAGAGACAGAGACAGAATGTGAGGAGGGGAGGGACAGAGAGAGGGAGACACAGACTCCAAAGCAGGCTCCAGGCTCTGTGTGGTCAGCGAAGAGCCTGATGTGGGGTTCAAACTCACAAACTGCGAGACCATGACCTGAGCCGAAGTCAGACGCTTAACCAACTGAGCTATTGGTTAAGTTATCCTAAATTTAAAGAGGTCCAATTGTTAATCTAAAAATAAGCATAAATAAATCATTTTCCTTGCATTTTCTAGACATTCTGGACATAGCTCAGTGAAATTAAGATTTACATATAGACAACTGGACCCATTGCTGTACATTACAAGGTACTTCTGAAAAAGCATGTGGAAATTGGAAAAAAAAAAAAAAAAGATACTTGACGTAACAGAATGATTCCAGACTTCATTATCTCTCTGGTTTATTTCTCCAAACCTTCAAAGTATGGAACTCTAAGTTGGAGTAAAACCTGGTTCACACTAGATAAGAGGATCTTTTTAGGTTTTCTACATTATAACTATAAATCAGAATCTATCTTTTTTCTCTTAACATTATATGATTACCCCATGCTTAATCTCAGAATTACTACTATTATATCCTCTTCTGCAATAAGCTTTTATTTAAAAATTTACTCTCAGGGTGCCTGGGTGGTTTGATCGGTTAAGCATCTGACTCTTGATTTTGGCTCATATCATGATCTCACAGTTCATGAGGTCGAGACCCACACTGGGCTCCACGCTGACAGCGCAGAGCCTGCTTGGGATTCTCTCCCTCCCTTTCTCTCTCTCTGCCCCTCCCCTGCTCGCTCTCTCTCCCTCAAAATAAATAAACTTCAAAAAATAAAAATAATAAAAATAAGAACTTACTCTCAACATGAAACTTTAAAATTGTTCATTTTAATTTTCAAAGTTATTCACATTTTAATTATAATTCTGATTCTTAAAGTCACTTATGTGGCATCATAAACTAGCATGCCTATTATATCATCACTCAATTTACTGATAATATGGGACAGTAATCAATTCACTAAAAATTTATTTCACATATCCCAAACTCATTACAAGTTTAAAGCATAATTTTTCAGTTGGGTTGTATTCTTTATTCTTTAAATGCTTATTGCTTGTTTTCAGAATTGGTGTTTAAATATGCTATGCCAGGGGCGCCTGGGTGGCGCAGTCGGTTAAGCGTCCGACTTCAGCCAGGTCACGATCTCACGGTCCGGGAGTTCGAGCCCCGCATCGGGCTCTGGGCTGATGGCTCAGAGCCTGGAGCCTGTTTCCGATTCTGTGTCTCCCTCTCTCTCTGCCCCTCCCCCGTTCATGCTCTGTCTCTCTCTGTCCCAAAAATAAATAAACGTTGAAAAAAAAAAATTAAAAAAAAAAAAATATGCTATGCCAATAATGCATTACACTGTTAAAAGTGGCTACAAAATTACATTATCCATTCTACATGAAATTTCACTGAAAATTTACCTTTTTCAGAGCATACTTTGGGTCTTCAGGAAGAACCATTATTATCCTGCCATCAGGATATTCAGCCAGAATTCTTTCTTTTTTCCAACCCTAGATATAAAAAACATGAATGAATTTTGTTACCATATTTCATTTATCATATTCATGTACAAGAAGAAAAATATATTGCTGTGTCTAAAAGTTGCAAACATGGAAAAATATTCTCATTAATGTTTACATGATACAATCAGCTATTTTGTTAAGCATACAATAGGTAAAATACAAGCTAACTTCTCTATACTAATCATTCAAAAATCTAATACCACAAGAATATTTTTAATTTACCATTTCCCATTTTAAATTAATTTTGAAAATCACACACCAAAAGCAAGCCCCTTAAAAGAAGTGATTCCCAGAGCCTGAAAGATAACTCTCCCAGTTTCTTGATAAAAGAACTCTTAAATTCCTTTGGAACATGGTTACCTCCACAAACAAACACTCATGGTTTTATGTCTGGCATGCCAAAGACCTCCAGGAGGTTTTAAATGAACTGATTTGCATGCAGTAGCCCAGTATGTAGTAAGGAATAGTTTTTATTCTTATTGATCACAACTATCAAAGTCACAAGAAGGAGACTATAAAAATATAACTACCTTCTAAGAATCTAATAGGGAAGGAGAAGCTACGTTGTGTGTATCTGAAGTTAAACATACTCAAAAAAAGAGAGGTAATAAACTCTTCTTCAGATCCACACTCGTGGTGATTAATGAGCAGAACCTGCATGAAAAAAAAACAAAACAAAAACCACTTAAATCTAGTAAGATGGGACTGAACCAGAGGTTAAAACTAGGAGCTTTGAAGTTAATAATAAGTACAGAAGGAATGAGCTTAACTGGTTGTTCCATTTGCCTTACCCAATCAACTTTACATTTAAAAAACAAAAATAAAAACAAAAACAAACAAAAAAACCTTTCAAGAAGCAGTATGTACTTCTATTAGAGAAAACCATGATCTTCTGAAATCTTTTAAGACTATGAAAGCTCAATAAAACCAAGAAAAAGACAACTACATTTTTTTTAATACTATGGCAAGTTTGAAAGGAAGCTGATTTTCTGTTAAAAAATTTAGAATGGCTTTTTAGGAGAGGGGCAGGATCTTAGGGACAAAAAGTCTAGTAATAAGCTTGGTAAATGTAACAATTTGAAGTATTTAAAATGAGAATTTGTTTAAAAAACAGAGCACACAAAGATAAAGTAAAATTCAGTTGATTGTAATTATGATTGGTTAAAAGGTTCTCAAAATTTGAAAAGGAGCAGAAACAATAGACACAGAAGTCATTTTTTTTTTCAAAATATAAATTAAATCTGAATTTAGGTAAGCAATTTTTAAGGAGTATAAAAGACATTACCTCTTTTAAAACAAATTTATATTACTATGTTAAGTTAGGAAAAGCTTTTTAAAATATATCCACTTTCCATAAAATGAAAACAGACTTTTTCATCTTAAAAGTTAAACTATAAATTCAATGAAGAACTAGAAAATTTAAGTAACCCCCACTTCTAAAAAAGTCATATCCTGAGCTGAATTATCTAAAGAAAATCTGATCAATTTACCTATTACCTTTAAAACAAAAATATTGGTCTAATGTCATTATATTGCACCATAAGCACTAGACAAATTATTTTGTTTTACTGACTTTTTAGTGTAAAACTTTCTCCTGAAACAATTTGAGACCTGCACATTCATGCAGAAATTCTATCACAATTGGATTTGACAAAATTTTGTGTTTTATATATGACTGTTTCTTCACATACATATAAGCAGCAAGCATTTGCAAAGGGCAGAGTTACTATTTCTTAGGTTTCTAATACTCATGAAGACAGTGTATTTTAGTGAAAACTGTTCAAAGGTTTTGGAGTAAAAATTCAGGGTTTAAAGCCCTGTTCTTGGTAGTTACTAGCTATATAACTTGTACAAATCACAAATTCTCTGTTTCCAGATCTAGGCTATGTACAAAATGTCTGTCATCACCTCCATCACTTAGTTGCTTATTAAGAGAGTTGTATTTAAGATAATTCCTCACACAGAGTAGCCACTCAGTAACTTCTATTCTACCTTAATAATGATATCAAACTAAGATCAGTGCCCTACTCTAAGAAAACCCAACTTGATTAATAAAGTCCCCAAAGTTAAATAAACAATAAATTCAAACCACAGACAGATGAAAGAACCAAGTAGGCTAATGTCTGTCAAATAACATACTTAAGACATTTATATGCCTCCACTGTAGTTATCTCTTTCCTGGAGTTAATAACCACATGATCTTCCTGACTTTAAAAAGTTTAGAGGAGTTGGGGCGCCTGGGTGGCGCAGTCGGTTAAGCGTCCGACTTCAGCCAGGTCACGATCTTGCGGTCCGTGAGTTCGAGCCCCGTGTCAGGCTCTGGGCTGATGGCTCAGAGCCTGGAGCCTGTTTCCGATTCTGTGTCTCCCTCTCTCTCTGCCCCTCCCCCGTTCATGCTCTGTCTCTCTCTGTCCCAAAAATAAATAAACGTTGAAAAAAAAAAATTTAAAAAGTTTAGAGGAGATTGTTGCCTGCAACTGAGGCAGAGGTGAAGGCTGTGGGGGAAGGGTGCATACAATTTACAGGAATAACCACACAGCCACTGCTTTCCACGAAGATGCAAATTCCAACCCAGTGCATATACACTTCTCACCTTTAGCTCTAAAATGTTACATATATCCCTCTGGTAGCAAGTAATATTTTCCAAACCCCAAATTTTCTTAATTCACCTATCTGGCTGTGAAAAGCAAAAAGCTTTATATTCCTAATAGCAATCAATGATTATTTTTTGTTCCTCGCCACTGTACTTACTCTAAACTTTAGAATCTAAAGAATGAAAAGGATTTCTCCTCTCTTTCCATTTAAAAAGGGTATTAACTGAAAACAATATACATTAAGTGGTGGAAACACTGATCTATCTATACAATTACCAAAATTCACCAAGATCTGTGCATTTAACTGTATGTAAATTATACCCCAATTTTTAAACCTCACACTAATCACGTTCATAAAAAGGCTAAAGGAGAATACCCATGAAAAAAATACCTTGAGAAATAAAAACAACAACCAGCTTTTGAAAAGACTACCAATATTGCAAGAAAAAAAGACAGAACCTTCAGATTAAAGGAGACTTAAGGGACGTGCCAACGAATGCCAATATACGGATCTTAATTCAAACAAATAAACAGTATAGAGAATTATATTTGGAGAGCTTTGAACTCTAAGGGAATCTCTGATAGTAAGGAATTAACTGATTTTTCTTTAAAGGTGCAGTTATCTTTGGGCGCCTGGGTGGCTCAGTCCATTAAGCATCCGACTTTGATTCTGATCATGATTTCACGGCTCATGGATTCAAGCCCTGCATCAGGCTCTGCTGTCAGCACAGAGCCTGCTTCAGATCCTCTGTCTCCCTTTCTCTCTGTCCCTCCCCCTGCTCGCTCTCTATCTCTCTCTCAAAAATAAATATTAAAAATTTTTTTTAATTTTTTTAAATTAAAAAAAGGTGTAGGTATATTCTTTAAATTACTTCTATGGTGAGGTGCCTGGGTAGCTTGGTTGTTTAAGTACCCAGCTCGTGACTTCAGCTCAGGTCATGATCTCACGGTTCATGGGTTCCAGCCCTGAGATGGGCCCTGTGCTGGTAGTGCGGAGCCTGCTTGGGATTCTCTCTCTGCTCCTCTCCCATTCATGTGTGCTCTCTCTCAAAATACACAAACTTAAAAAAATAAAGAACTTTTATGGTAAAAATAGTCATCTTTTCATCTTGTAGAAATACAGATTTAAAAATATCTATCAAAACGATAATGTGACACCTGGGGTTTGTTTCAAAATAACTTAGAAGGCTGGATGAAAGAAGACTGTCCGTGAATTGTTAATTATTAACACTGGATGATAAGTACATGGGCATTCATTAGTGTATGTGTGTGTTGTATTAAACTTTTTATTTTAGAAAATTCAAACCACCCATCACCAAAACACGATCAATGACCTAAGGCTTGTTCAAGCATCATTTATTTAGAAGTGAAAAATAGGGGTGCGTGGGTAGCTCAGTCAGTCAAGCATCCGACTCCTGATTTTTCAGCTCAGGTTATGATCTCACAGTTCATGGGATCAAGCTCTGTCAGGCTCTGTGCAGACAGCGCGGAGCCTGCTTGGGATTCTCTCTCTGTACCTCCCCTGCTCACATGCGCATATGCTTTCTCTCAAAATAAATAAACATTAAAAAAAAAACAACAGAAGTGAAAAATAATGCAAAACAAATCTAGTCAGCATATCAGTTAGACCTAAGGTAAGGAAAAGGAGTGAATGCAACAGGGGCACAAAGGGGCTTGAGATGCCAGTAATGTTTCTTGTCATATGGGTGGTGTTGACTTTGTCAAAACACCATATTAAGCTGTGTATTCATTATTTGTGTACTTTTTTTTACATGTTGTATTTCATTTGATCTTAGCCAAAAGGCCGAGAAGCGATTACATGTTGTATTTCTTTTTTTTTTTTTTTAATTTTTTTTTTCAACGTTTATTTATTTTTGGGACAGAGAGAGACAGAGCATGAGCGGGGGAGGGGCAGAGAGAGAGGGAGACACAGAATCGGAAACAGGCTCCAGGCTCTGAGCCATCAGCCCAGAGCCTGACGCGGGGCTCAAACTCACGGACCGCGAGATCATGACCTGGCTGAAGTCGGACGCTTAACCGAATGCACCACCCAGGCGCCCCTACATGTTGTATTTCTTTTTTTTTTTTTTTAAAGATTTTTTTTTTTCAACGTTTATTTATTTTGGGGACAGAGAGAGGCAGAGCATGAACGGGGGAGGGGCAGAGAGAGAGGGAGACACAGAATCGGAAACAGGCTCCAGGCTCTGAGCCATCAGCCCAGAGCCTGGCGTGGGGTTTGAACTCACGGACCGCGAGATCGTGACCTGGCTGAAGTCGGGCGCTTAACCGACTGCGCCACCCAGGCGCCCCTACATGTTGTATTTCAATAAAAATTTTAAAAATAAGTACAAAAGCAATTTGAAAAAACATTTCAACAGCCAAGTTTAAGAATTATTATGTATTGAAATAATTAATTTTTAAACCCATCTCTTTTCAAAATCATAAGTCTTCAGAAATGAAAGTAAATTAAAATTAAAATTAGCTCCGTCAAAATTCAGTTACATTTGATAGTTACCCAAGGCATAAAGTATAAAAAAAAAAACTGCTGGAAAACTGCAGAAATTCCAATGCAGTGTATAAAAAAATTTTGAGATCAGACAGGAAAGCTAAATACCGTCAAGAGGTCAGTTCTTCCTGATTTGATCTACATATTCAATGTAATCTCAATCAAAAACCTCATCAAGTTATTTTATGGATACTGACAAAATGATTCTAAAATTTATATGAAAAAGCAAAAAGGGTAGAACAGCCAACACGATACTGAAGGAGAGGAACAGTCAGAAGACTGATGCTACCTGACATCCAGACCCCTTCCAGTGGCAGTCTGGGAAAGGAGCGGCAGGCACCATGTCCAGCCATGAAGGTGGCATGAAGTCAGTCCCTGAAGCAGGTCAAGGAGATGGATGAGATAAGGCATTCAAACAGAAAGAGGAGTAGAAGAAACTCAAGGAGCTAAAGCAAAGGCCGTGGGGAGGGGTCCCCTGGCCACAGGTGGAATTAAGAAATCTGGCAAAAAGTAAGCTGTTCCTTGTGTCTGTGGCAATGGTGATACTTATTTCTATCCCTGTTTAAACATCTGGATTCCTTTTCATACCAGCTGTTGCTATCTACAGTTAGAATGAAATGTTTCTTAGATTCTATTGTACATTTGAGAATAAGCTTTCGAAAAAAAAATCAATCATTAAAAAAAAAAGACTTACTACAGGGGCACCTGGGTGGCTCAGTCGGTTAAGCATCCAACTTCAGCTCGGGTCATGATCTATCTCACAGTTCGCAGGTTCAAGCCCCGCACTGGGCTCTGTGCTGTCAGCTCAGAGCATGGAGCCTGCTTTGGATTCTGTATCTCCCTCTCTCTCTGCCCCTTCCCCATTCACACTGTCTCTCTCCTTCTCTCTCAAAAATAAATAAAACATTAAAAAAAAGAAGACTTACTATAAAGCTACAGTAATCAAGACAGTCTGATACTGGTGAAAAAAGAAACAAATATATCAGTGAAACAGAACAGAGAGTCCTAAAATAAACCTACATAAATATAATCGACTGATGTTTGATAAAATAGCAACAACAGGGACAAGACAGTCTTTTCAACAAATGTTGCTGGAATGACTGGACAGCCACATGCAAAAAAAAAAAAAAAAAGGATCTAGATACCATACTTCAAACCCTTCACAAAAATTAACTCAAAATGGATCACAGACCTAAATGTAAAAAGCAAAACTGTAAAACTCCTAGAAAATAACAAAGAAGAAATCCAGATAACCTTCCAAATGGCAATGTCTTTTTAGATACAACATCAAAGGCACAATCCATGGGAGAAAGAATTGATAAGCTGCACTTGATTAAAATTAAAATTAAAACCTTCTGCTCTGCAAAAGACACCATCAAGAGCATAAGAAGACAAGCCACTGACTGGGAGAAAATAATATAAATGAATAGCTGATAAGGGCTGCTATCCAAAAAGATACAAGGAATTCTTAAAACAACAAGAAAAAAAACACCCAAACTAAAAGTGGGCCAAAGACCTGAACAAACACCTTACCAAAGAAGATATAGAGATGGCAAATAAGCATATGAAAAACGCTCCACATCATAAGTCATTTAGGAAATGCAAATGAAAACAAGATACCACTACACACCTATTAGAATGGCCAAAACCCAGAAAAATGACAATACCACACTCTGGCAAGGACGTGGAGCAATAAGGAATCTCATTCACTGCTGGTGGGAATAGTAGAGCCAATGTGGAAAACAGTTTGGCAGTCTCACAAAACTAAACTTACTCTTACCATACAATCCAGCAATCACACTCAGTATTTATGAAAAGGAGTTGAAAACTTACCTCCACACAAAAGCCTGCACCTGTACATGGATGTTTATAGCAACTTTATTCATAACTGCCACAACTTGGAAGCAATCAAGATATCCTTCAGTAGATGAATGGATAAATTAACTATGGTACATGCAGACAATGGAATACTATTCAGCACTTTTTAAAAAGAAATGAGTTATATCAAGCCATGAAAAGATATGGAGTAACTTTAAGCGCACATTACTAAGTGAAAGAACTCAGTATGAAAAAAAACAAATACTGTATGATTCCAACTGTACAGTATTCTGGAAAAGGTAAAACTATGAAGACAGTAAAAAAAGATCAGCAATTGCCAAGGGTTAGTAGGAAGGCAAGGATAAAAACGGAAGAGAACAGAGGATTTTCAGGGCAGTGAAACTATTCTCTATGATACTATAATGGATATATGTCATTAGACATTTTTCAGAACTCAAGGAATGTACACGACCAAGAGTGAACCCTAATAAAAACTATGGACTTTGAATAATGGTGTGTCAGTGTAGGTTCATCAATTTTAACAAACATACTGGTGTGAGGATACTGAACACATGGGGTGGGGGTTAATATATGGGAAGTCTCTGTACTTTCTGCTCAATTTCACTATAAACCTAAAATGGATCTAAAAAAAAAAAATAGTCTATTAAAAAAAAAAAAAAAGACCATAAACAGAATTAGGAAATGATATTCCAAAATCAAGAAGAAAAAAGTCAATAGAAACAGGTTCAGTGATGACCCACATATGTGAATTAGAAAAACTTTAAAATTTTAGGACACCTGGGTGGTTCAGTCAGTTAAGCGTCCAACTCTTGGTTTCAGCTTGGGTCATGATCTAGCGGTTTGTGCATTTAGACCCTGCGTGGGGCTCTGCACTGCTTGGGATTCTCTCCATCCCCCTTTTTCTCGTTCCCTCCCCTGCTCGTGCTCTCTCTCTAAAAATAAATAAATAAACCTAAAAGAAAAATTAAAAAATAGAAGAACTTTAAAATTTCCGTAATAAATATGTTAAAGATTTTAAAGGACGAGATGGACAAACTATGTGAAAAAGATTTCAATAGAGAAAATGAAACTCCCAAAGATGTACGTATATCCTGTGAGAGAAGGATAAGAATTATCTTCATATGCATAAAGTAGAATATATCTCATGGAGAATTTTAAATACAAACTGAAGAAAACTCACTGGTATATGATGATCCATAATAATGTCTTACAAATGGTAAGAAACAGAGTTAAATTATTTTCACTATTTTTTTTAAATGAGGAATGAACCACTTTAGCACCTAAATTTAATTAGGTATATAATTCTATATGCAATCCTAGTTAACAAATCTTTAATCGCTACAATGAATTCAAATTTGGACTGCTTTTTACATTTTGAGGTACATTACTGCTAGTTTTATTTTGCCTAACTTGTATCAAATATAACACAATATATTTCATGTCCCCAGTTGAAGATTTAAGTTTTAAAAGATGGCTGTAGGCACCATAGAGAAAGACTGTAGGGAAACAAAACTGGAAGCTGGGAAACCAGTTAGGAAAGCATTACACAAGTGGTCAAATGATGACAGCTTGGTTTTGAGAGGAAGCAATGGACATGACAGAGTGGGAGGATTTGGAATCTATTTTGAAGGTGAAATTTACTAATGGGTTGAGTATAAGGAGTGCAAAAAGAAAACTGAAGGATTATTCAGAAGTTTTCAGTTTAAGGAAATGAGTTACAGGGTGGCACCACTTCCGGAAATAGGGAAAAGTAGAGAAGAACAGATTAAAGAAATGTTTGCCACTAGATACATTATAAATTCTCCCTCCTGAGAGTTTATAAGTTCTTTTTAAAAACTGAAAAACTGGGGGCGCCTGGGTGGCTCAGTTGAGTGTCTGACTCTTGACTTCGGCTCAGGTCATGATCCCGGGGTCGTGGGATCAAGTCCCACATCGGACTATGTGGCCTTCCACTCCAAAGCAAAATTATTTTCTAAGATTTGGAAGTCCCGCTCCCATCCTACATTTATATACCACAATACTCTAAGTATTTAAGATGCAACAAAGTAGGGGGTGCCTGGATAGCTCAGTCAGTTTAGCATCTGACTTCGGCTCAGGTCATGATCTCATGGTTCGTGAGTTTGAGCCCTGCATCAGGCTCTGTTCTGACAGCTCAGAGCCTAGAGCCTGTTTCCGATTCTGTGTCTCCCTCTCTGTTTCTGCCGCTCCCCTGCTCACACTCTGTCTCTCTCTCTCTCTGTCTCTCAAAAATAAATAAACATTTAAAAAATGTTTTTTTAAAAAGATGCAACAAAGTAGAAAATTTAAAAATCAGGATCAGAGAAGAGAGAAACAAACTTGATATATAGCCTTATTTTTAAGCAGAGACACTCAACGAAACTCAGACCATTCTCTGACCTCTCAGTCCGTCCTACAAATATACCTGCTCCCTATTCCAGTGATGCCACAGTACAGTTCTAAGGGCCAGTGCTACTTTGCTTCAGATTCCTTTTCCATTCCCAAGATTTAAAAATCTCTATTCCTGCTCTATTTACTTCTCTTTAACACCCAGTGTCCTCTTTCCTAATCACCTTAAAAGGAATACAGAAAAAGTATATAGAAATAAATATGTATTCAAATTTCACATAAAAAAATTAAAGACTCAGCAAGAGTTACTGGGTAATTTTTAAAAACTATTTTTTTAAGTTTATTTATTTGAGAGAGAGTGCATGTGAGCAGGGGAGAGGCAGAAAGAGAAGGAAAGATAGCATCCCAAGCAGGTTCTGAACTGTCAGCACAGAGCCCGATACAGGGCTTACCTTATGAAGCGACTGAGCCACCCAGGTGCAACGATTCTATACATTCTATACATTATACAAGTTTCACAAATGTAGCTATTATCTGTCCCCATACACTATTACAATACCATTCATTATTATTCCCTTTGCTGTAACTTTTATCCCCTCCCATGAAGAGGAACAACATTTTTACTTTGATGGTTTAGTATTACAATGCTGGAGAGTGTGGCTCTGTAGCCAATCAGAAATCTGTCAAATCTTCCTTCAGTTGTTCTGATCATCGATTTTCCCCTTTTCTACGAACGCCCTAATAATCCAACACCACACAGACCACAAACACATACTATTCTCTCCTTATATGTCACTAAAATATTCTCTCCCTACACTCTATCAAAATATTATTTGATCATTATTTAAACTTAACTGTATCATTCATAATTCTCAAAATTCTTCAACATCTGAAAGAACAGAAAGAAAAAAGGCCAAAGGGCATCAAAATCAAAGTATCACAATCTGATTTGATGCATTTTTCTAATCTTACTACCTACAAAAATCTGATTCAGTAAAAACAAACAAACAAAAATTATTCATTATTCCCCACACAGATGTTAAGCTTTCTCATTGGCTATACTATGCCAATCACAGATGACCTCCTTTTGTCCATTTAAAAAAAAATTCAAGTCTTAATTTTTCCTCACCGATGAAAACAAACCCTCTTCTGATCACTGCTTTACTAAATTATCACTTCTGAACTGCAAAGCTAATTTATAACTGAATTTAAATAATTAGTATTGACTTACTGCTTTAGTAGTTACATAAATCTCTTGCTAACTTTTCATTTCTTTCAGGTTTTGCTCCTAACCTTGAAGGCAAAGGCATATCATATACCTCCGAGAGTAGAACCCTCCACAGAGGATTCATTCAGTCAGGTGTTAATTAATTCAAAGGAGATAAGGAAGGATAGAGGACAAAAGGATTAAGTTAGAAATTTTTCTGCAAAGAACCCAAATACATTACTTAAAGTTCAAAATATAACTTAGTTTTGGATAGGCTCCAGGCCTGGCAACATTGCTCACTGCTCTGGGAAGAATTTTTCCTGCTTTCTCTTCACACCTTTAGTAAAGAGTACCTCAGCTCAAGAAGGGAAATTGAAGTGTTTCTAAGTGTAAACCAGAGTCCAGGCTCCCCCTGAAGCATTAACAAGTTACTTTCTAAACAGCTTATAATAAGTTAGATAAAATGAATTTCCTCACATGGTATCCATGAGGCAGATGGGGTACGGAATAGAGAGCATCATCATTCTTTCCCCTACCCCCAAACCAAAAAGGATAAAGAAAAAGAAAATATTTTTGCCAACCAAAAAATAAAAATAAAAAAATAAATAAAAAAAATAAGGCTCTGTGAGCATCAATTTCTATGATAACTAAATAATTTAAATATCATTTTGATCTTTTGTAAAGGTCTTTAGCCATTCTTTCTTAACTGTCACAGATTATTACCATATCTAAGAGAAAATTTTTACCCAAAGGAAAAGCTAGTTATTTCCTTAAAAACATTTGATTAAAATTTAAAAAGTAAAACTCTCATTGGGTCTAACTTATTCTATTTTCAAAAGGTCTTAAGTAGAACAAAACTTTATTTCCAGTCCCCAAATATTGTCATTTAAAGTTAATTAAAGCCAGAACACCAAATGACTTCTTTTCTATGTGCTTCTCTCCAGGAAACATAAACAGATAAAATCAGTATTAAAAAAAAAAAAAACATGTTTTCTCAAACACTTAAAAAGTGATTAAACTTCAATTATAACTCAATTTTTAAAAAGGAAAAAAAAGTGCTTGATGCAAAAACACAACACTAGCCAACACTAGCTGCCCTGTAAGTGTACAATAATGCAAAGCACCATACTAGGTGCCCAATAAATGTTTAATGTCCCAATCCAAAATCAAGAGCTGTGATCACAGCAGAACATCTTCAACATAACATGTATGTTTTTATCCTCTCTCCATACATTACATAAGAATGCTACAATGTTTTGGAGGAGTTTCTATAGTCTTAGATTATGTATAATCTGCATTTGAAAACAGCAAAAGAAAAATATTGATCTTGATGTTAGCAAAGGTCGGCCAACTGCTAAACTCAATTCCTTCTCTTGAGCTTATTTCAAAAATAATAAAATAACCCATAGCTCTGTCCCATCAAAGTGGTGGGGTGGGAGGAGGGGTAGGGCTGGGGTAGGAATCAATCTTCCCTAAGTTGCTACATGGCTTGATAGCTTTTCAAGAGCCAGAATTTGTTTAGAAGGTAATGACTCCACCTTGTTCCATAAACCAGCTTCCCTTAGTACTGTGGAAGCACAGAGTGCGTATTTCCTAATTAACTTCTTTACTTTTTCTCTCAGAAATTAAGAAGTTCCCTTAAGATGAGGAATTAAGTCTTTTAAACCTAATCTTCTTATAATTTTACAAAAGCAATTACAAGAATCAGATGATGTAAAATGAGAACTTCTATGAGACTTAGGTATATTAAATGAAATGTTTTTGCCCCATAGTATTCTATACTTTAGCTACTGATAGAACTATTTTTCTCAAGTTGTAAGAGCATTAATATAGTAAAATTGGAAAAGTACAAATTTCAAACAATAAATCAGTATCTAACTATAGATACTCCACGTCCACACAGTTCATACTGCATTTAGTTAAGTGACAGAAGGGGGTATGTGTGGCAATGGCAGATAAAATAAGGAATATAAAGAATCACCACAGTAAAGACCCCAAAAAGAAAAAAAAAAAAAGAAAAGAAAACTCTACGTATTTTGCCTAGAATTAATTGGATAAATGAAATAACATGAACCCTTCAACCAAAGATAAGGGTAAGAATTTAACTGAAGCCAATAAAGATCTTTTAAAAAATCCAACATCTGTTGCTTATGTAAAAATCTACATGAAATGAATTGGTGATCTCAGTTCAGATATCCTGGAGGTCTTATTAATGTGAGTGTACAGTACTGAAGGTAACATGTATAGGAAAAAAATAGATTCCATTTCAGATATAGGTAAACGGCAATTACATTAAATTACTAATTTCACAAGATATCTGAAATGGTTCAAAATGATTAAAACTTTGCAATTTCCAGAAACTATTAAATAATACCCATCGTGTCTCAAATACACATACACTAAAATACATATACTAAAATGTACTTGCTTTGTGGGATTTTTCTTTTTAAGTATACAACAAATTCTGAGATCTTAACCTTTAAAAATTTTTTTTTAATTTTATAAAGAAAAACTCTCATGATAGCAAAAAGAAGGTAAATAAAAATTGCAAAACCATCTATTTGGTATAATATATATCACTATCAGTCCTCAAATAAAAACTTGTGCCAAGCTATTATGAATATTAAAAAGGCTTATCAACAGTTAATAATAATCACTAAAGAAAAATTTTTAAATACTCAAATTGAATAGCATTATTTGTTAGAAGAGATGAGGTATAATAACTACTTTAAATATGTACCTTAAATAAAAAAAAATCCCACAACACAAGCCAGCCAGAATAAAGTTAGCTGGTTTTATGTTCGGCTTTGTTTTAAAATAAGCCAGTATACATACTACCAGGGTTTTGTATATATTATTATTTCCTAAAAAATTTGTCAATGACTTAAATTTGGCAATTCATGTCTTTAAGATGCTGACCTAATTATCTGCATTTTAGAAGTCATGAATTTCACTTACCACATATTTTACAGCACTTATAAATTGGTTGTGGAAGAGCAGATGCTGTGTTTCATCTTCTGGATTTGAAGCTGTGTAGAGCATGCCACAAACATTACAGGAAACTGCTCCAAATCTTTTTTGTCCTGCATCCTATTTATAAATAACAAACAAAAGGTTTTTCCCTCCCAAAGGAGTAATTCAGCTTCTAAAGCTATAACGGGAACATCAAGTAGAGAAGTATTTAATCTACAATGAATAATGTTCAGTGTTGATTAACAAGTAAGATGTTAAATTGTGAAATCTAATGTGTAATTTTATTAAGTCCTTAATTTTAGTAATCTGACCACTCACTCCACAGCATTTAATAGCAACTAAGAAGAACTGAGAAATATCTTTTAACACTACAATCTTAGTCCTAAAGCCCTCAACAGGAAATACTCTATAAATGAGAATGAAGATGTATTTTTATATCTGCAATAATTACACTGTTAAAGCTTAGTCTGTGTTTCACAGACTCCTTTTTTAATGTCTTAAAAGTATGTTCTCTTTAATGGTTTTATTCTAGTTTATAAATATTAAAAAGAATATTTTGATGTTACCAAAAACTCATGAGAAAAGGTAATATTAATTTTTCTATTAAAACAGTTAATTATTAAAAATTATTAACAGTAATTTATAATTTTTTTTCATATTAACTAAGTACAAGTACAATCATCCATTCTCCAGTAATTCACTTGTGCTATAGAACCATAACTGTTTACAAAATGTTTTCTTTCTTGTCCTTATTCAACAAGAAATTTTCAGCAATATGATCTAAATTTAAGAATAATAAACTAATAATCCTTTTACTCTTTCTATTCTAAAACTGTACAATATGAATTACTAAAAAAACAAAAAAAAGATCTAAGATAACAGCATCTCTAGTGTCTTAGAAGTAGGATCAAGTAGGGGTATCTTGGTGGCTCAGTTGCATGACTGTACGACTCTCGATTTCAGCGCAGGTTGTGATCCCAGCGTCATGGGATCAAGCCCTGTGTGGGGGCTCCATAGTAAGTGTGGAGCCTGCTTAGGATTCTCTCTCTTCTGCCTCTGCCCCTCTCCCCTGCTCACTCTCTCTCTCTCTCTCTCTCTCCCCAAAAATAAATAAGTAAATAAATCTTTAAAAAAACTTTTTTTATAACTGTGGCAAAAAATATATATATAACAATATTTGCCATCTTAATTTATTTTTTTAATCTGAGAGAGAGGGGAATACACAAATGAGGGACAGGAGCAGAGAGGGACAGAAAGAATCTCAAGCAGGCTCCACGCTCAGCACAGAGCCCAATGCGGGGCTCAATCCCACGTTGTCCCACCTGAAATCAAGGGTCAGACACTCAACCAGCTGAGCCACCTAGGCATCCCTACTATCTTAATGACTTTTAAGTGTACAGCTCAGTAGTTTTACTATATTCACATTGTTCTGTAACCAATCTTCAAAAGTCTTTTCATCTTGCAAAACTGAAACTCTAAACCAATTAAACAACTGGTCCCCAATCTACCTTCCTTCCCGGCTCCTAGAAACCACCATTCTACTTTCTGTCTCTGAGTGTGAGTACTCTAGACACTCACAGCAGTGAAATCTTACAGTATTTGTCTTTCTGTGACTAACTTATTTCACTTAGCTTAATGTCCTCAAGGTTCAACCATGTTGTAGCATGTCAGAATTTCTTTTTTTAAGGCTGAATCATATTCCATTGTATGTATACACATTTTGTTCATCCATTCATCCTTGATGGACACTTAGGTTGCTTTCACCCTTTGGCTATTATGAATGATTTACCAGTGTACAAATATCTCTGCAACCAAGCAGTTTTCATAGTATTGAGCAAACTTTTCTTCCTTGGTTTCCTAATTGGTAAATGGGAGATAATACTAGTACCTACCTCATACTTTAAAAACTGAGGCCTAACTAAGTTAATATGAGTGGAGTACATGGAACAATGTATTAACTGCTATCCTGACCATTAACATCATCATCCTCATCAACTCTAGACCAGAACTGAATAGAAATACAATCCACAAATTTTAAATTTTCCAGTAGCCATGTTAAAGAATGCAAAAACAGGTGAAATTAATGTTAGTATTTTATTCAACAAAACATATCCCAAATACTTTAACTTCAACATGTACTAAATAGAAAAAAAAACTTATCAGTGAAATACTTTACATTCCCTTTTTTATACTAGTCTTTAAAATGCAGTAACTATGTTTACACTTACAACATATCTCAATTCTAATGAGCCACATTTCAAATACTCAACAGCTACATGTGGCTACCATATTGGACAGTGCTGCTCTATATTCTACTAGTCTAATCCTGTTTCACTACCATACTGATTTAACAACAGAAACATTATTAACTCTAATGAAACTTTCCCGATTAACCTTTCTCAAAAATTTGCAGACAGTTCTTACAAAGTTATTCTCCTATATTAAAGTTAGAATCAATAGTCTACTCCACCAAATCCTACTGATAATGTTGACTGGAAGTACATTAAATTTTCCTATTATTTTGGGTTCCTTCATTTTTTTTTATAGTGTGCTCGCTTACTCAAATTAGGTTTTTTCATCAATCAAAATATCTCTTTTTCAACTTGTCACCAAACTGTATTTAAGTTCTATTTCAAATTAACTACTGGTTTATCTTCCTGTAAAACATAGTTTAAAAATTATAATATACACTAAAATACAGATATTTAAAATCATTTTATGTATTAAGCTCCATGTTATTTTAATATTTAAACCAACTACTAAAACAAAGTACATCAAACGACATATTAAAGAAAGTAACAGATCTGGGGCTCCTGAGTAGCTCAGTCCGTTAAACATCCGACTTTGGCTTAGGTCATGATCTCACGGTTTGTGGGTTTGAGTCCTGCATCAGGCTCTGTGCTGACAGCTTAGAACCTGGAGCCTGCTTCAGATTCTGTGTCTCTCTCTCTCTCTCAAAAATAAATAAAAATTTTTTTAAAAAAATAACAAATTTAATATAAAGTATCAATCTGTTGTAAATAAAACTAAGAGTATGGATATTTGAGTTTTTATTTGTGATAGGAGGAACTTACTACTGGGGTTCAAGTTGGGGGATTTCTAATGATACCAGGAATATTTCCATAATGACGATTTATGGTGACAAGCCTCTTTGAAAAAAAAGCAATGAATTTATTCTTTAACAATGTGCATAAGAAAGGTGATTATAACAACACTTCACCAAAAAGGTCAAGTTGGATACTTACTATGATCAACTGTTTTTCATCAACTTTCTCTGCTTCTTTTAGTTTCAAGTCCTTTGGAATTGTTATCTCCAAATGGGAATTACACTTAGGCCAAGAATGATTTGGTGGTGTCTCCCTTTAAAAAAAAAAAAAAAAGAAAGAAAAAAATAATCACACTATTAAATGTTATAGAGCTATTATCACTTCAAAGCACTAAAAATAAAAAAAAAAAACTTTCTCTATACGACACTCACAAATCTCAATTCCAAGGGGGGTATAAATAACATGTTAAAAATCAAGGGGAGAACACCCAAGAAAATTACTGATTTTCAACAAATAAACAAAAAACTGCTGTACTATAGTTTGAGTAAGTTTCAAGTTTTTCATAGTTTTAGCCATCTGAGTCAGTACAATTTGTCCTAAATACTGTTTTTTAGTAATCTGTAAAGCAAAGTAAGTCAGATGTAATTTAATTTTGACATTAAAGACAGAACCAAGTGCTTCTAAAACACTTAAAACACTTTTACATGTTGATATTACCAGTACTTCAAAGGGTTTGCAGAAAAGTGCATTCTCAAAATACTGTTGCTGGAAGTATAAAAAGACACACATCGGACAAAAATATGGCAATGCAGGATAATTCCCATAGCTATTAATTTATCCTAGATATAGTAATACAAACGGGCAAAGATGCATATGTTTATTTAAGAACTTTTTTGGACAGAAATAAGAAACAACCAAAATGTCTATGAAGTGGAGAACTGTTAAATAAACAATGGAATATTCACACAATGAAATTTAATGCAGATTTAAAAGAATGAGGTAATTAAGGTAGAAAAGACGCCCATATTACCCTGGGGGGGGGGGGGACTATAAAACGTATGTATAGGCACAGAAAAAGTAAAATGAAATGAAAACTTATGAAAATCATTTTCTTTCTACGTGAAAAACCAGATTATTAGCACAACTTTTTAAGGAAAAATATCCCAAACTCAAAAGTTGGAAGTATAAAATCCTAAAGTTCTGTTAAAAACAAGACAACAGGTCCAAAATGTAGTTGCTTATGCTAAGCCCCACATTACCAAATCAAGACTTAGTTTTGGCTCTTCTAGAAATGGAATCTTTAACCAGTCAATCAGGAATCATTTAATCAGCACTAGTTAGATAATTTGCCCTAATGATAATCTGCCATTCCCCCTAAAGGAAAGTAACTTTGCAATAATCAACCCATTTTTTCCACCAGTTATAACTTTCCTTAATCCCACTCCTTTCTGCCTATAAGTCTTTCATGTTACAGCTCCTTGCAGCTCCTTTCTATCTGCCACACTGAATGCTGCCCAATTTGAATTGATTTTCAAATAAACAAAAACTGTAAAAGCCTCAGTTTATCTTTCAATTGTTCCTATATTTACTCTTGTATTAAACTAATGTCTTACCTGTTATCACTGGTCTTAGATGTTTGGTTACTGAGTATAGTGTGTTGTTTGGGAGTTGAACCTGTAATTTAATCAAGAAGATGAGTTAAACCTTAAGCTTTGTACTAGCTCTCCATCTAATAGTTGCAAATCATTACGAAGAAAAAAGAGAACAATACACTAAATGTTTTATTTTTTTAAGTTTATTTACTTATTTTGAGAGAGAGAGAGAGCATGTGAAAGGGGATAGGCAAAGAGTGAGAGAGGGAAAGAGAGAATCCCAAGCAGGCTCCATGCTGTCAGCCCATGTTGGGGCTCAATCTCACACACTGTGAGATCGTTACCTGAGCAGAAATCAAGAGTCGTACGTTTAACCAGCTGAGCCACCCAGGCAACTCTAAATGTTTTCTTTTTAATAAAACCATTTGATAAAATTCGGCCCCCTTCCTAGAAATTACTCTTCAGAAGTAGAAAAGTTCTACAGAGTCACAAAGAAATCCAATGGTAGATTAACAGTTTGCCTCTAGTTTCACCAATTACTAGCACTGAACAACATAGGAAATTGTATAAATGCCCATATAATTATATAATCTCTACATGGAAATAAATGGGAACACCTCTTCGTTTAAAAAAACCCTGAAGTCTCACAAGAAACAGTAAGTGTTGGCAAGAATGTGGAGAAAAAGAAACCCTCGTGCATGACAGGTGGGAATACAAATTGGTGTAGCTACCGTAAAAAACAGTATGGAGGTTCCTCAAAAAATAAAAAATAGAATTACCATATGATCCAGTCATTCCACTACTAGGTATTTACCAAAGAATACAAAATGCTAATTTAAAAAGATGTTTATTGCAGAATTATCTATAATAGCCTAATTATGGAAGCAACTCAAGTGTCCATTGATGGATGAATGGATTAAAAATGTGGCATATATACAATGGAATATTACTCAGCCATCAAAAAGAATGAAATCTTGCCATTTGCAACATGGATGGAGCTAGAGAGTACAATGCTAAGTGAAATAAGTCAGTCAGAGAAAGACAAATAGAGTACTATATGATCTCACTCATACGAAAGAATTTAAGAAACAAAACAAAGGAAAAAAGAAACAAATACTCTTAAATATAGAGAACTGGTGGTTACCAGAAGGGAGATGAGTGAGGGATGGATGAAATAGGTGAAGGAGATTAAGAGTATACTTATCATGAGCACTGAGTAATGTACAGAATTGTTGAATCATTGTATTATACACCTGAAACTAATATAAAACTGTATATTATAATGTAATTTTTAAAATTGTAGTTTCTGAAGTTTTAATATTAATAAATAACGCAATAATTCATTTTATTTTCTAAAAAATAACTGCATTTCTCATATTTATATTGTGCTTTCCCTTCCTCCACGAAAAGTTTAAATAATATGTAATAGAAGAAATTATCTGACTTCAGTATACCACTCTAAGTATTTCCTTTAGCAGAGAGAAACAAGAATGAGGAATTTGGAATTTCTTTCCATATGCCCTTGTGCTTCATCTGATAATGGTGAGCAAATCTTCACCCAACAGCTCAAATAATGTACTGTCAAGGATGTTTTCAAGGTTACGAAAAAAATCTTTGTATGGTATAACTGCACAAATTGCAGAATCTATTTAATTTTTTAAGTAAGCTCTACCAACTGAGCCAGTCAGGCGCCCCTGCAGCATTTGTTAAATCCTTTCAAAAACAAAATCACTAAGATGGAAAACTGAGTAACTCAGGATTGAAGATAAGAATCTAAAGTGGAAAAGCACAAATAATCAGCTGTATTTGAGAAATAAGCTTCTACCACTAACTTAGGCAATTCATTAAGACATACTTCTCCAGAAAGTAAGTTACAAACAAAATAAAAGATTTAAGATAAAGACCTTCTGGTAGCAAGTCAAAGAGTCATATTTAAGTACTTTGTTTTTTCTTTATTTTAGAGAGAGAGCATGAGCAAGGGAGAGGGGCAGATACAGCAGGGAGAGAGAGAATCTCAAGCAGGCTTCACACTCAGCGCAGAGCCCAATGCAGAGTTCAATCCCATGACCCTAAGATCATGACCTAAGCCAAAACCAAGAGTTGGACACTCAACTGACTGAGCCACCCAGGTGCCCCCATACTTAAGTACTTTAAACCAGGTAAGAAAGAGAAGCAATTCTGCCCCGAAGAATGGTGATAAAGATTTTTAAAAAACAAAAAAAGAATGGTGATAATTACACATTTGAAAAACACATGCAATATGGTTCAGAAGGATTTAACTGGCCTATTTGGTAGTCAATATTGTTTCCTATCATACTGACAAAAATATCTCTGAACACTGAGAAAACCAAATGATAGTTTCAAAGTTTTACCTGGAAATTTATTCTCTCCTGTATCAACTTTTGCTTGATTGAGTGAAGCTGAAACAGTAGAGGTATTTCCCAAGGGATTGTTTTGAAGCTTGGATTCCAAACACAGACTGAAATTCTGAACATACAACATTCAAATTGTTACTATTTGCTTTCATATCAATGTTTGGGACTCATCCCAAGACACTTTCAGTGAATGCATACTAAGAAAATTTAAGATAATACTTCATAGTTGGGGTAATTCACACTGATATGCTTTAAGAGTCTCTTCATGATCTCTCCCACAACTACCCTCTCCGCATCAGCTCCCATTATTCCCCTTCATGCTACACTGAAGAACTTGCAAATCCCACAGATATATTTTGGTTCTATACTTTTTCTGTTTCATCCATCTAAACCTGCACTGTCCAATAGAGTAGCCACTACCTCACCTGACTATTGAGCACCTAAAATGTAGTTAGTATGACTGATTTGAGATTATACTGTCAATATAAAGCACAGATTTTTAAGACTTATTACAAAAAAGTAAAATAGGTCTACTTTTAAAATTATATGCTGAAATGAAAGTACTTCTATATGACAGGTTAAATAAAATATTTTAATCTTACCAGTTTATCATTCTTTTTTAACGTGGCTACCAGAAAATTTTAAATCATGTGGTTCACATTACACTTCTACTGGATAATGCTAATCTAGAACCTCTCCCCCTGTATAAATTCAACCCATTACTTAAATATTAACCTCTTCTATGAAGCTTTGCCAAGTTTCTCCATGTCCTTTTCCCAAGTTTGGAATAATTTTCCATCTTCTTCACCTCTACCTCTTTCATGTCCTTATTACTATTTTCAATTGGTTGTTTTTGATTCATCTTCTATAACTTTTTTTTAAACATTTATTTATTTTTGAGACAGAGAGACAGAGCATGAACAGGGGAGGGTCAGAGACAGAGGGAGACACAGAATCTGAAACAGGCTCCAGGCTCTGAGCTGTCAGCACAGAGCCCGACACGGGGCTCGAACTCATGGACTGTGAGATCACGACCTGAGCCGAAGTCGGACGCTTAACCGACTGAGCCACCCAGGCACCCCAAGCTTCTATAACTCTTAAGAGCAAAGATATTCTATTCATTTTTGTATTCCCAAAATCCCCTAAATCAGAACACTATCAAAGGTGATAATAACTACCAAAAGAAAATAATATTCCAAGCTCTATCAACATTGGCTGTATCTGTATTGTGATTATTACACTCAACTATGTAATATTATTTTGAACATTTTTGAAAAAGTGAACAAGTTTCATCACTGACAAAGCAGAAAAATTAAAAACAAGAGCAATGACTAATTAATCTCCATTAAATAGGAAGGAATTTAGGAAGTTACTGGCTTAAAAAAAGAATCACAAAATAATTGGGCTTTAAAATTCATAAAGTTCAGGGGCGCCTGGGTGGCGCAGTCGGTTAAGCGTCTGACTTCAGCCAGGTCACGATCTTGCGGTCCGTGAGTTTGAGCCCCGCGTCGGGCTCTGGGCTGATGGCTCAGAGCCTGGGGCCTGTTTCCAATTCTGTGTCTCCCTCTCTCTCTGCCCCTCCCCCGTTCAGGCTCTGTCTCTCTCTGTCCCAAAAAATAAATAAAAAACGTTGAAAAAAAAATTTTTTTTTAATTCATAAAGTTCAAATAATTTAAATTCAGCCCAAAGAATTCAGAGAAGCCCTATCAAACATCATCATTTCTCAGTACTGCTGAAACTGACATCAAAATTACAAGCAGCCATTGAAAAAGATTTCATATGATACAGGGTTTGTTTTTATATTCTCCTTCCTCCCCAAGTATAAAATGGCTAGATTCTGAAACCAGACAATCTCAGTTTAAATCCTAGCTCTACCACTTAAATGTCACTCAGGTAAAAGTTACTTAAATTCCGAAGTCTCATTCCCCTCACCTGTAATATGTAGATAATAATAGAAACCATAGCGTACACTATAGTGATAATTTTATGAAGCTCTCCTCTGACTAACAAAGAGGCAGTGTTAACCAAAGGCTATTATGTCATTAACCAAAAGCTGCTGTGATGGTTGAACAAAGCTGCCACAATTCTTAGTGCTTATGAATAAAGAGAAATCTCTTAAGTGACTGCTACAATGTAAATTCTTTAAAGGCAGAACCATTTGTCTTCTGGAGCCTAGCACAAAATCTTGGACATAGCAGGCACTCAACTATGTCATGAACTAACATGATTACCACATTCCTGATCACTCTGTGAAAGTGATTGCATCAGTGGTATTGGTGAAAAGAAGAGAAACAACCTAAAAGTGCTTTCAACTTGCACAAAACCAAGTTAGCAAAAAACAAAACAAAACAAAAACAAAAATCACACACGTATATACACAAACTATGCTAGCATTTATGTAAACATTTAAAACACAAACAGTGCTAAGTATTCTTTATGGATATACATAAATAGTGAAATCATAAAAACAAAAAAGGAAAGATACACACCAACTTCACAAACTCATTTTAACTCTGGGAAGAGAGGTGAATGGAAAGAAGAGGGAGATAAGGTCTTTTCCTGTATCTGTAACATACTTTTCTTATTTTAAAAGACCTGAATTCAATAAAATGTTGGGTTTTTTTTTTTCAAATTTGGGTGGTAAACAAGAGTATAATGTTAACTTTCTATAGTATTCTGAATGTTTGAAATAGTCAAGAATTTATAAACGTAAATAAAATTTTTAACACAAGTTTCACAGGACAGTTTCTCATAATGCACCTTGAGAGGAACTGTATAAATCCAAAGCACATTCCAATAAAAACAGTATTACAGGTCAAAATAATGTGGTCCAAGTAAGCATCTCTATTCTAGTACTCCAAAGGATTACATTTCTTATTCTTCAATATAACTGTCCACAAACTGAGGGTTTCTTTTTAATTTCATTTTAATTGACACACAATGTTAACATTAATGTCAGGTATACACACAGTGATTCAACACCTCTCTATACATTATGCTATGCTCACCACAAGTGTAACTACCATCTATCATCATACAACACTATTACAATACCAGTAACTATATATTCCCTATATTGTACCTTTTATTCTCATGACTTATCCCACAAACTGAGTTTTGACAGGCATTTATGCAGCAAGGAGTTAGAAGATAAACTCCTGAAGATATATACTCCAGGAGAAGATACACCTGGACTATAGCTATCAATTTGCTGACAAAACATACCCTGAAAAGAAAGCCACTCCATCTCCGATGTAACCACCCTTGTTACACTACCAGTCACTACTTACTTCTAATTACTGTCACTATTGGAATAATTATCTTCTAATTGATGCTTTCATTCCCATTTGTTCAGAAAATAAAATCTAAGAGTACCATATGGTATCTGTTCCCTTTTTAATTTGATTTGTAGTCCACGAGAATAGACAATGATCTATTTTCATGGCTTCTGGCAAGAAGCCCAGATTCCTCATTCATTCAACTTTGCTCCTACAACAAAATGCCTCCAAAAGGAACTTTAAAATTTTTTTTTTCAACGTTTATTTATTTTTGGGACAGAGAGAGACAGAGCATGAACGGGGGAGGGGCAGAGAGAGGGAGACACAGAATCGGAAACAGGCTCCAGGCTCTGAGCCATCAGCCCAGAGCCTGACGCGGGGCTCGAACTCACGGACCGCGAGATCGTGACCTGGCTGAAGTCGGACGCTTAACCGAGTGCGCCACCCAGGCGCCCCCAAAAGGAACTTTAAATCATTCCTAAAACTTAGAATGACTTGACTTTTCCCTCTACTCATGATGACTTTTTTCTCAAGTGCTCTAATGTTCAAAGTATGCAATTGTAGAAAAACTGCTGGGCTGAGAAGAACACCTAAAAATTGAATCCTATTTGTGTCCCCAAACATGTGACCTAAATTACATTCCTCCGCTGCTCTAAGTTTTCTCATCACAAAACAATTGAAACAAATTAGTGAAGTTTTTCACATATGTATCATAAAGCTCCATTTTTTATACATAAAAAATTTCTTATAGGTTTATATATTGGTATTTTACCTATGATTTAATTTGGCGGGAAAAATCAACTCAGCTGCTTTTATAGTTTCAAACTACTTCCTCAGATAATCATTAAAGTTTCTTCTAGCTATTAGATTGTTTTTCCTTTTTTTCAAGATTGTTTTTCAACTTACCATTTTTAAAATTCTTCACCACTACAATCTTACTCTAAAACTGAAGACTGAATTATTTACATCTTTCAGACATTTTATTTGCCCAAATGTTCAAAATGGTCACACAAGTCAAACTGAAAGACTCCCTACTACCAGAAATAAATGTTTACTTTTTAAATTTTATCAGGTGGAAAAAAAGGGGCTGATTTGTGCCAGCTGAAATTAATTTTAACAATTTGGTCAGAATAAGGCCCAACTTTAATTTCTATATTTTAGTCACTATGAAACATAGTTTCTGTAGTTGCAATTAATAGAAAAAGCAAATTGGTGTGTTAAATGAAAAAGAAAAGCTAGGGGGTATGGGAAAGGGCAAAATGAGTAAAGGGCAGTGGGAGATACAGGTTTCCAATTATGGAATGAAGAAGTCATGGGAATAAAAAGTAGAGCATAGGGAATATAATCAACAATATTATAATAGCATTGCATGGTAACAGGTGATAACTAAACTTGTGGTGAGCAAAGCAGAACATAAAGAGATACTGAATCACTATGTTGTACACCAGAAACAAATATAACATGGTGTGTCAATTATACTCAAAAAAATACAAAAAAAAAAAAAAGCCAGAATTCAACAGGTTTATGCTTCACATAAAATAAAAATGAAAAGTGAAAATAAGAAAGCAATGAGAAGCATTTACACGAATGTGAGACCTCTAAAGGAGTCAAGTTAGTCGTCTCACTCACTACGAGACTGAGTTAAAATTGAATAGGCTACCTTAACAAATGATTCCTGTCTTTTACAACTTGATTCTTAAGCTAAAATACATTGTAAAACTTATTTAATAAGAAGGTACTCCTGCAACTCTACTGTGAATAAAAATAAATTACCTTATCTGGTGTTGATTCAAAAGAATCTTTCATCTGGTTATCCAACGGTGGGTCAGGAGGTGGTTTTATCTGATTATCCAAATGACAATTTTCAGAAGCCCTTTTTGTAGTTTGATTAATTTCAACTGTAACATCATTAACTTTAACTTCTTCAGAATTAATTTCTTTAGTTTCTTCCTGCTGGCAACCTATATTTTTGTCATCATGTGGTTTTGTCCCTAAAACTGTACTTTGAGTTGCTGGATGATGCATTTCTAAGGCTGGTAGTGAAAAACTGGTTCGTATTAAGCCCAATTTAGGGGAAACTTGAGAGTCCAACTTATTTTGCTGCACAGAGTTAAATTTTGAGAGTTTAATTTTAGTCCAGTTGGAGTTCTTTTTAGTTGAGCTGTTTATTCCATTTAATATACATTTCACAGGCTTTGTTTTTCTACTGGGAAAGAAACGATTGCATTGAACATCCTGATTTGTTTCCTTCTGATGAAGTATTTGTCTTTCATTATTAGTCTCTTCCAAGTTTATTTCTGTAGGCTTCTCTTCCTTTACACTTTCCATTTGTAAAGATTCCTTTTTTACCTCTACAGTATCTGACTCAATTTCACCAGCAATTTCTTCACAGAGCTGGAGAATACTACCCCGTTTGCTCTTTCCCGCTTGCTCCAGCTCATTATCTACACTTTGTTCAGGCACTGATGGCTGTGGACTTTTTTGGGATTTTGCACTAGTATTCACTTGCGTATGAACTGACTTCTTCATCTCATTCTTTTTAGAGACTGCTGAAGTAACCATTTTTGATCTTTTTATCTCAGAAGTTACAGGCACAGATTTTGTTTCCTCTTTTCTAGTATTCTTCTGAAGACACTTTTCAGATCTTTTTATGCACTGAGAATTACAAGTATAAGCTGTCTGATGCTCTACTTTGCGTTTTTTTCCTTTGGGGGAATTTATTACTTCATTAATTACTAGATTTTCATCCTCTTTAGTGTCGGACTTTATTTCCGGTACTTTTCTTTTCACATGTTTTTGACTTGTTTTAACTTTATTAGATTTACTTTGAGTATTGTTACAGTGCTCTTTTCTTGGTGGCAAACTCTGTTTAGCTGCTTGAACTTGACCCTGAATTTCTCTATTACGCAGAGACCTTGTTGAAACTTCTGTTAACTGTTGAAGTCTCTGTGACCTCCGGTTAAACTGTTCATTTGATTTAGGAGTTCCATGCACTGACTTTTTCTGAGGTAATTTTTTCTTTTTTGTAGATTCTTGTTGTGAATGTCCCTTCACAGTCACCATATTTTTATTAATGGACTTGCTAGTTTTTTTATCATTGGATGCCGCTTTTGCTGACCTTGTACTCATGCATGTTCCTAATTCAGATTGATTTATTTTACTCTCACCAGAAGATTTAACCAGTGATTTGATAGTTTCCTTTGGGCCTGATTTTTTTGCCAGATTCGCTTGAGAACCTTGAATTTGTGTTTCTAAATTCTTATCTTCACTTTTTTTAATAACACTGGAGGAATTTTCTTTTGATTTCTCCTGAATGGACATCATTCCTGAGTAAGGTCCTCCTTTTCTCAGTAGTATTTGAGAGGATGTTTGTGTCCTGGTAGGTGTGAATGCTGAATGTCTAGTATTATTCTGAGAAGGTCTTAAAAATCAACTTTGAGGCTGATGTACATTTTCAACAAAAATACTAGTTTGCTTCAAATAAGGTTTCAGTCATCCCTAGGACATGAGAAAAGCTGATATGAAGGCTAAAAGATATTTGCTTTACTTTTGGGCAAGGCAATAGAAATCTGAGGAAAATTTAATTCTAATTTGATATTTTTATAATTTTTTATGAAAAAAACTTAATTCAGGTTCAAACTGTTTTGTTAATTTTTCAATTAATTATGGTGTTCAGGCCTAGCCCTATTACTGGAGGAGTTATTTATCACGGACCTGTTTTGACAAAGATTTTGAAAACTTTTTTCTTCTGAAGTCTACAGTTACTGGACTTCGATTCATTTGAAACATGTCTTACAGCTAGTAGGTTTCTCTCCTTGTTTGCTGAGACTGTTAGTTTAAAGTTCTTATCTAACCTTTTTAGTTTAATAAAATACTCTATTAATATAGATTTCCTTTTGTGCTGCCATTTCTGAAAAATTAAAAAAAATTAAAATTAAATTTTGTACAATCCAAGAAATATGGCAATGCTAATACTATACAGAAATAATCTGATTTATGTAAAATCTAACTTCTCCTTTTTAATTAATCTATAAATTTAAAGTTAATAGAAGAAAGTATCCCAACTACATTCTTACAAGTAATCAATGACTTGTCTTATATAAATACACAATAGTCGAAAATCAGTTTATTCCTTGATATTACTTACAATTCTTTTCCCACAAGATAGAACTGATCTTTCAGCCACCATAACTCATGAAAATTTGACAAAATCATTCCTTAAAATATCCTCTTAACACATTACACAGCACCTAAGGAGGGGGGAAAAGAAAGCATATTTTAAAATGTTTAAAAGGTGCAAAGGAAATATGCAAATTATTCATTCACCACTCATTATATACAACACTCCACAATTTTACCCTGTCTTACCATTAGTCTTCAGAATTCACTTTATACATACCAATAACTTTAGTATTTCTAACCTGAGGTAAACTATCCATTTTATGCTGTAGGAAAAAAGTTTAAAAATAAAAATGCAATTCATAATATGTACATATAATAGGTTAAAGTGGTAAAGTAAAATCCTATTTTGAAGAAAAAGAGTGCACATAAATAACTACTTGTACACAGAAAAACACCGATATACAATTGAAAAGGCAGATTTAAACACACATTTACCTCTACTCTCATGTAAAACCTACTTTAAAAAAGCAATAGATTAAAACAAGACAAAACAAGAAATCCAAAGAATAAATAAAAGAGCAAATGGTGAAAATAAAAATATGTAAGCTGCAAAGAATGATAAATAATAACCTCCAGACTCAAGAAAACTTGAATCCTAAGCTAGAAATGGGGAAACTGAGAAGTAGCTCTACTTAAAACCACAGAATCCCCAAAAACTCAGTAATTGGAAGTATCAGGCTCCACCAGAGATGAGGATGAAAAAAGAACTCAAAAACACAGAAAGATTCCAAGACTGCCATTCCAATTACTAGCACCCAGAAGACTGTCCACCCTGCATCCTTAAAGACTGTAGTATATATGTCTAGAAAGAGTATAATGAAAGGTCTTTGGTCTGGGGACTCAGGACAGCTGAGGGAAGAAGTATCATACTGACAATAGAAGGAATAAGTAGGAGTACACACAGTGATTGCTGAAACCCACTCCCTACACCTAAACTTCTCTTTTGCCTACTCAAGAGACTCCTAGAGGAGGCAGCCAAGACTGTACCTTCCGGGAAGATGGTTTTCTAATGAATTTGACAGGCCTAGAGATAAAAGATACAAAAAAAATACTGATAGGACCTGCAGTCTGTAGTAGTCCATAGTCCATAAGCACAAGCACCCTCTCTCTGTCTCTCACACCCTACAGTCAAGAAACTACCAGCCCGTCCACCATCCAAACACACAAAACTTTCAAATCAGTTTTTAGTGTCTCACTTGTAACCGTGAGCAAATAAACAAGAATAACCATATACATAAGAAAAACCTTAAAATGAAAAAACGAAATAAATGGCTTGGCAAAAACAAACTATGCAGAGCCAAAAACTAAAAATAAGCCAATCCATCCATGAAACAAATATACAAGAACATTCACAGTAAAAAAAAAAAAAAAAAAGGAACACATGAAAATTAAAACTACCAAAGAATTTAAAAAGTCAATAAAAGCATTAGAAGATCACAGTAAGAAGATTTCATATAAAGTCAAACAAAAAAGACAGATATGGCAAATAGGAGACAAAATATAAGAAGAAAATTAAAAGGCAATCTGTATCAAAATAACACCAGCATTCTTCACAGAGCTAAAACAAACCACCCTAAAATTTGTATGAAACTAAAAAAGAGCCTGAATAGCCAAAGCAATCTTGAAAAAGAAAACCAAAGCTGGAGGCATCACAATCCCAGACTTCAACATGTATTACAAAGCTGTAATCATCAAGACAGTATGGTACTGGCACAAGAACAGACATATAGATCAATGGAACAGAATAGACAACCCAGAAATGGACCCACAAACGTATGGCCAAATAATCTTTGACAAAGCAGGAAAGAATATCCAATGGAAAAAAGTCTCTTCAGCAAATGGTGTTGGGAAAACTGGACAGCGACATGCAGAAGCATGAATATATGTATATATTACTCAGCAATTAAAAAGAATGAAATCTTGCCATTTGCAACTATGTGGATGGAACTAGAGGGTATTATGCTAAGTGAAATTAGAGAAAGACAAATATCATATGACTTCACTAGTATGAGGACTTTAAGACACAGAACAGATGAACACAAGGCAAGCGAAACAAAAATATAAAAACAGGGAGGGGGACAAAACATGAGAGATTCTTAAACATGGAGAACAAAGGGTTACTGGAGGGGTTGTGGGAGGGGGATGGGCTAAATGGGTAAGGGGCATTAAGGAATCTACTGAAATCACTGTTGCACTATATGCTAACTAACTTGGATATAAATTTAAAAAATAATAATAAAGAACCCTTGGGCCACCTGGAAAAACCAGGATAATCTCCTCATCCCTCCATCCACCCCCCCCAAAAAAAAAAGAAAAGAAAAGAGAAAAACAGGGGTGCCTGGATGGTTTAGTTAAGCATCCGACTTCAGCTCAGGTCATGATCTCACAGTTCGTGGGCTCAAGCCCTGTGTTGGGCTCTGGGCTGACAGCTCAGAGCCTAGAGCCTGCTTCAGATTCAGTGTCTCCCACGCTCTCTGCCCCTCCCCCCCTTGCACTCGCTGTCTCTCAAAAATAAACATTAAAAATTTTTTTTTTTTTCATTTTAAACAAGAAGTTTATTTAAACAACGAGACGTTTGACTTGAAGGGAAAACTATCTAGGATTCATTTCTTTTAGAGTAATTTATCCCTACTTAAAGACAGATTGCCCTACATGTAACAGCTACGTACAAAAAAGTTATAAAATTGTCCTTGGTTTTACAATGATAAATGAAAAACATTAAAATTCTCCAATCGAACAAGGTATGCAAGGATTTTTATGTTGTTCTTTTTTTGTTAAACAGTGAGAGCAAAATAACTTACTGGAATATAAAGATAAGAGCTGAATGAGCATGCCACTAATGGAGAAAGGGGGTATTTTCACAGAACCAGTATTTTTCCCCATCCCATCTCCATTTGATGTCGGTCAAAACATACCATTGGCCATTTAGTTAAAAAAAAAAATGCAAAATGCTTGCGCACATACACAGTTACTTTATGTACAATAAAGGAATGGGGAAGGGGAAAATGAAAGAATAGAGAAAACTATACTGTAGTAGTCAGGATGTGGTGGAACCAAATTGCGGTTTTCTAATTGAGAATGTCTTCTTGGTCTGGAGGAACAGAGTTCTGGAGTAAAGTAGCAGGTTCCCTTTTTAGTAGACACCTCCTGTCTGCTGCTGGAACACATCAATTGTATCTTCATCCTCCATTTCCAACTGTGCAGGTGTGTCTGTTTCATTGATTGGCTGCCCATCAAATCGGAATCTGATCTGCCTCATTGACAAACCCTGTCGTTCACAATAGGCTTTCATTAGTTTACTAAGTGGTGTATGCCTCTTAATCTTAAACTGCACCACAGAACCATCCTGACAGCTCAGAGCCTAGAGCCTGCTTCAGATTCAGTGTCTCCCACGCTCTCTGCCCCTCCCCCCCTTGCACTCGCTGTCTCTCAAAAATAAACATTAAAAAAATTTTTTTTAATAATTAAAAAAAGAGAAAGAAATGAGTTGCCAGATTAAAAGGGCCCAGAGCACCTAGCACAATGGATTTAAAAAGAATGTTATAAAGTATATCATGAGGAGAAAAAGATGTCCCTCAAGCTTCTAGGGACTGGGAAAAAATCTTGACCACATATATATTATACATGCAAATTATTACTTGCAGGGCAAAAAAAGAAAAAAATTATTAGTATGTGAATTCATTAAGGTGAATAAAAAAATTTTAAATAAAAAGTTTTAAATAACAATTAGCTGAAATACCTAATAGAAGAAAATATCACATACCGGTTTATAACAACACACATACACAAATCAACTTAGAAAGTAATAGGGTATGGGGTGCCTGGGTGGCTCAGTCAGTTGAGCTTCTGACTTCAGCTCAGGTCATGATCTCACAGCTTGTGAGTCTGAGCCCCACATAGGGCTCTGTTCTGACAGCTCGGAGCCTGGAGCCTGCTTTGGATTCTCTGTCTCCCTCTCTCTGTCTGCCCCTCCCCCACTCACACTCTGTCCCTCTCTCTCTCTCTCTCAAAAAATAAACATTAAAAAAAAAAAAAACGAAAGTAATGCGGTGTATGGGGCACCTGGGTGACCCGGTTTGGCAGCAACTCTTGATCTCGGCTCAGGTCATGAAATCGCAGTTTGTGAGATTGAGCCCTGCATCCAGCTCTGCAATGATGGCATGGAGCCTGCTTTGGATTCAGTCTCTCCTTCTCTCTGCCCTTGCCCCACTTGTGCTCTCTCTCTCAAAAAATTAACTTAAAAATAAAAAAAAGAATTCCAAACACTTAAAAAAAAAAAGTAATGGGTGTAGATTTGTGCCACTTAGTTGTAATAATTAACAATTTAGTTCCGGGACACCTGAGTGGCTCAGTCCGTTGAGCATCCGACTTTGGCTCAGGTCATGATCTCATGGCTTGTGAGTTCGAGCCCCGCATCGGGCTCTGTGCTGTCAGTTCAGAGCCTGGAGCCTGCTTCAGATTCTGTGTTCTCCCTCTCTCTCTGTTCCTTCCCCACACATGCTCTGTCTCTCAAAAAATGAATAAACGTTAAAAAAAGTTTTTAAAAAAGAAAAACAATTTAGTTCCCACACATCAATAAACAGGAGAGTAATGCAAGATTTGTGCCAAAAATAGGCCCAAGTGCATGAAGCAAGTTATTACATACAAAGGTAGTATGAATCTAATTACCTTCAAATTAATGAAGATAAGATTCAACATTTGGTGTGTCACCAAAGGTAAGGGAAACAAGAGCTAACATGAACTACTGGGGCTTCATCAAGATAACAGGCTTCTATACAGCAAAGGAAACAATCAATAAAACTAAAAGGCAGCCTAAAGAATGGGAGAAGATATTTGCAAATTGATATATGTGATGAAGGGTTAGTATCTAAAATCTATCAAGAACTTACCAAAACTCAACACCCACAAAACAAATAATCCAGTTAAGAAATGGGCAGAAGATATGGATAGACTCGTTTCCAGAGAAGACATCCAGACAGCTAACAGACACAGTAAGAGATGCTCATCATCATTCATCACTAGGTAAATACCAATCAAAACCACAATGAGATACCACCTGATACCTGTCACAATGGCTAAAATTAACCACACAAGAAAAAACAGGTGTTGACGAGAATGCAGAGAAAGGGGAAACCTCTTGGGCTGCCGGTGGGAATGAAAACTGGTGCAGTCACTCTGGAGAACAGCACTGAGGTTCCTCAAGAAACTAAAAATAGAACTACCCTACGATCCAACACCTGCATTGTTAGGTATTTATCCAAAGGATACAAAAATACAGATTTGAAGGGGTGTATGCAACCCAAGGTTTAGGGTGGCATTATCAACAATAGCCAAACTGAGGAGAGAGCCCAAATCTCCACTGACTGATGAATGGATAAAGATGTGGTGCTGGGGCATCTGGGTGGCTCAGTCAGCTCGTGAGTTCAAGCCCCGTGTCGGGCTCTGTGCTGACAGCTCAGAGCCTGGAGCCTGCTTGGATTCTGTGTCTCCCTCTCTCTCTGCACCTAACCCACTCACATTCTGTCTCTGTCTCTCTCGAGAATAAATAAACATTAAAAAAAAAATTTTTTTTTTTTAAAGAAGATGTTGGGGCAACAAAAAGTCTTAAGCACTGCTTTTGGTCTTTATATTGGTACAAACATTTTGAAAAACTGTTTGACAGTATCTACTAAAGCAGAACATAGGGGGCGCCTGGGTGGCTCAGTCAGCTGAGCGTCCGACTTCAGCTCAGGTCATGATCTCATGGTCTGTGAGTTCGAGCCCCGTGTCGGGCTCTGTGCTGACAGCTCAGAGCCTGGAGCCTGGTTCGGATTCTGTGTCTCCCTGTCTCTCTCTGCCCCTCCCCCACTCATGCTCTGTCTCTCTCTGTAAAAAAAATGTTTTTAAAGAAGAACATAGACCTAAGCTATGGCCCTGCAATTCCAACCATTGCTAACTTTTAAACTGAAATGACTATATCCAAGTACAAGAATGTTCCTAGCAGCATTATTCGCAATAGCCAAAAATTGAAACTAGATTCAATAAATAAATTTATATGCTAGAATACTATTCAGAAATGAATAAAGAACAAAATGCTGTTGTATATAACAAAAGGTGAACCTCATAACTACAATGTTGAATGAGAGAAACCAGATAAGAAAAATTAAACACAGGAAGATCCAACTTGTTTAAATTAAAAGAAAGAAAGAAAGAAAGAAAGAAAGAAAGAAAGAAAGAAAGAAAGAAAGAAAAACCAATCAATGTTAATAGAAGTCATATAGTAATTATCTCTGTAGGAGGTAAAAATTGAGATGGAGCACAGTACAGATATCTGTGGTGTTAATATTCTCTATCTTGGTCTGGACAGTAGTTACTAAGTTTTTTGGATTTTTTTTTTTTAATTCATTGAGTTGTTCAGTAATACTTTGTGTACTATGTTGTATATCTCTGTGTATTTCTATGTTTCAGTTTGCTACATATTTTACAAGGGTAAATATATTTTCAAGGACAGGCACAAACACATGAGGGTAGTTATTAAAGTAAATGCATGTAAGGGAGGAAAATATCACTGGTAATTGGATGTAAAGCAGAAAAACAGAGATGGACTGTACATAATTTATTACGCACCTATGGTCTTTCCCCCCCCAAACTAAGTATTCTGAACTTTAATGTTCCAAGTACCTACTCAGTTTGAATCCTATTTCACAACGACCTCCACTTCCCCTACTGATTTACAGTAACATACCAGTGCTAAGCTGTTTCCTTACCCCGGTACAGATGTTATAAAAATAGATGGTATGAGGCCTGAAAGTACTAGGAATCAGCTCTGCATATAAAGACTGTGCAAAGAAAATGTATATTAAATGTGAACTTCTTGAACTTCTACATAAAATGAACATGGATTTTAAATGCTCTTCCCATGGTCTCAGCATTACCAAAAGAAATGAAGAAGATAAAAGTCATACATTTCACCTGGCAATCCTAAAAACTCCACAACATGTGAGGAGCTGGATTATGTATATAATTCAGTGAGGGGGAAAGCTCAAGGTGCTGAAACCATCATCTAGCGTCAGACTGGAGGGATAGGAATGGGATGGTTTAGAATTCCATGACCTTATACTTCCTTCCAATTATTCAATGCTAAGAAACAATCCATTATCCCAGAGGAAACAGCTCCAATCTTCACATAACTGAGTACTGAGCACTGAGTACTGCTTGCAATGCCAGAAGTCCAGATACAGCAAAGCACATGCCCAGAATAAAAAAAATGAAGGTGGGGAAAAAAAAGAAGAAGATGTGGTGTATACATATAATGGAATATTACTCAGCCATCAAAAAGAAGAAACCTTGCTATTTGCAATGACGTGGATGGAGCTAGAACATAGTATGTTAAATAAAGTCCATCAAAGAAAGATAAATACCATATGATTTCACTCATACATGGAATTTAAGAAACAAAACAGATGAGGGATGCCTGGGTGGCTCAGTTGGTTAAGCATCCAACTTCAGCTCAGGTCATGATCTTGGGGTTAGTGAGTTCGAGCCCTGTGTTGGGCTCTGTGCTGACAGCTCAGAGCCTAAAGTGTGCTTTGGATTCTGTCTCCCCCCTCTCTCTGCTCCTCCCCCACTCACGCTCTGTCTCTTTCTCAAAAAATAAACAAACATTAAAAAAAAATGAACAGATGAACACATGGGAAGGGGAGGGGGGAGAGAAGAGAGGGAAACAAATCACAAGAGACTCCTAATGATAGAGAACTATAGGTTGATGGAGGGAGGTGGGTGGGAGAGGGGTAGATAGGTGATGGGTACTAAGAAGGGCACTTGTTACAATGAGCCCTGAGTGTTTTATATAAGTGATGATCACTGAGTTCTACTCCTGAAACCAATATTGCACTGTATTTAACTAACTAAAATTTAGATGATAGATAGATAGAGAGAGAGAGACAGACAGACAGACAGACAGACAGACAGACAGACAGACAGACAGACAGAAGCTCCTGGGTGGCTCAGTCAGTTAAACGCCTGACTTCAGTTCAGGTCACCATCTCTCAGTCCATGGGTTTGAGTCCCATGTCAGGTTCTGTGCTGACAGCTCAGAGCCCGGAGTCTGCTTCAGATTCTGTGTTTCCCTATCTCTCTGTCCCTTCCCTGTTCACACTCTTGTCTTTTTTTGTCTCTGTCTCTCTCAAAACTAAATGAACATTAAAAAAAAATTTTTTTTTAGTTAATAAATAAATAAATAACACGGTTGGTGTCAAGACAATTAGGAAACCATCTGGGCAATTATGGTTAAGAGTGAGGTATTGTCCAGAAAACATTTAACCATTAAAAATTAATTAAGAACTAAAACAAACAGATTAAATGTACGAAATTATAATATTTATTTTCACAGTGGGAAAGACTTTCAAACCCTGTCACAAAATTCAGAAGACAGGTTTGAGAGACGAAATTGGGGAAATACTCTGGCAAGAAAAAGAAACAGTAATCACCATAATGTATTCACAGGAAAGAAACCACACATGGTTGGTATGATAGTAACATAATGTAAGCTAGAACCAAGACAAAATACCAATTTTCAACTATCAGGCCAAAGATCAGGAAGTTTAACAACACAGTCTTGGCAAAGGTTTGTGACAGGTAGTCTCACATTCTTGCATATAATTCAATGTCTATGCAAGACAAGCAGTATCTATCAAAATTATAAATGTTAAATTTCAAACAATTCCATTTCCAGCACTTTATAGAACAGATACACATGCAACAGTGCTCAAAGACACAAATAAATATAAAATTAATTGTCAACACTGTATCAATAGACTGAACACTCCAACAAACAGGCATCAGTATAAGCTACTTACATAATTGATGTAATTATATACACCCAACAGAATACCATGCAATCACGTCAACTGAAGTCCAAGCAAAATTCCCAGTCTTTTTATAAAGAAATTGGCAACCTGATTTTAAACCTTACATGGAAATGTAGAAACTATATACTATGATCAAAGCCTTTTTTAAGAAAGATTTTCTTGAATACCGATAACTATCCAATTTCAAGACTTACAAATCTACAGTAATCAAGGCACTGTAATACTGATAAAGGAAGCAGAGATCAATAGAATAGAGAATCCAAAAATAGACCCATACATTTATGATCAATTGATTTTGGCAAAAGTGCCAACATAAATCCATGGGGAAACAAAGGCTGAAAAAATGATGCTGGAACTACTGGATATCTAAATAGAAAAGAAGGGAAAAAAAAAAAAACAACATCAACCCTTACCTCACACAACCCACAAAAATAATTTGAGATTGATCACAGAAATGAGTACAAAACTATAAAGTTCAAGAAGAAAACAAAGGCAAAATCTTTGAGGTAGACAAAGATGGTTTCTAGGCAAGAATCCTATTCATTCTACATATGACCATGTAAAAACCCATGGTCTAAAATCTTCAAAGCAGCTTTATGCACAATAACCAAAATCTGAAGGGAAAAAAAAAAAAAAAACCACCAAAGGTCATGTGAATGGACTGATATATCAATATATAATAGAAAATTACTCTACAACAGAAAGAACAAACTTCTGGAACAACATGATGAACCTCACAACCATTATGGTGAGTGAAAAAAGCTTGACCCAGAGAGTACATTATGTTGGATTCCACTTGAAATTCTAGAAAAAGTAGACTATAGTTGACCCTTGAACACCACAGGGGTTGGAGTGCCAAATCCCAGTGCAGTCAAGAATCTGCATATAACTTGACTACCCCAAAACTTAACTACTGATATAGTCTACTGTTGATGAGAAGCCTTACCAATAATAGTTAATTAACACATATTTTGTGTTATATGTATGTATTATATACCATACTCTTACAATAAAACTAGAGAAAATAAAATGTTAAGAAAATAAATTTACAGTACTGCATTTATTGATATGTTTACATCCTTTTACAAGATGAATCTGTCAGAACCTACATCAATATTGTCCTAAATGATACAAAACACTGTAAATGTTATGTGCTATCACTAACACTAGACATCAAAAATGAAAAGATAACGTGAAAAAGAAATTCCTACTTATTTATAGGTATAACAATTCGTGTACTAATGAGGCAGCAATATAATTGCTTTACAGTAGCCTAGTATAACTGATCAGCTGCTTCATGCTGGCCTAGCATATACAGTAATGAATCATTATACAATTTTTATGTCATACAGTATTACAATCATATCATAACACTGCAAACACATTTTTTAAAAAATCACTTACTTGTGATGATAGGCTAATATACAGTTTCTCCAATTATGAGAAGCATATAGTATATACCGTAATTCTTTGAAAGCAAAGTTATAAAACAGTAAGAAAACATATTATTAATTTCATATTAAATATCACTCACCTTATGCCTATGTAAGGATAAGCTATCCACTTCCATACAAGTCTTGTACATGATTTTCTATACGATGAATACTTAAGCAATGATGATGATGATGAAAGAAAAATGTCTCATACAGTTCTTGCCACAAGTTATTAGATTTTCACAGGAAGACAAACATACAACAGATAAGTTTATTAACTGTATGCCATGATGATTATTTACTATTGATTAAATGGAAGTGGGTCATCATAAATGTCTTCATCCTTGTTTTCACTCTTCACAATGAGTAGGCTGAGGAGGAGGAAGAGGAGGGGTTGGTCTTGGTGTCTCAAGGACAGCAGAAGAGGTGAAGGTGAAAGGGAAGGCAGTAAAGGCATGCACACTTGGTGTAACTTTACAGCAATACACTAATTTCCGCCTGACATTTTTGTTTCCTCATCTCTTTAAAAATGTTTCTATACAATACCAATCCTTCTTCTACCATTTGCTTTAGTTTCAGTACCTGTATCATAGAAAGGTCCACATCCTATAAGAAGTCAAAAGCAGTCTTGAATAACTGGAATGCTTCTACCAAACTGTCTAATGTCAATCTGTTTTCCAGCACTGTTTCCACATCTTCATTTTCTGGCATTGGTTCAGATGTGTTTATCTTCTGTTAACAAGTCAGCTGTTAACTCCTCTTGTGTAGCATCTATTAGCTCTTCAATTTCTCCAAGATCCGTATCTTAAAACCCTTCACACTCCCCACCATTTTTTGCCATATCTACAATGTCTTTCATGATTTCCTTGATTGGCTCTGTTGTAAATTCTATGAAGTCATGCGCAACTTCTGGACACATTTTTTTCCCACAGGAATTTACTGTTTCAGGCTTGATAGTTTTCATGGCTTTTTCTATAAACAACAATGGCATCTTCAATGATGTGATCCTTCCAGACTTTCATGATGTTCTATTAGGGTTCTTTTCCACAGCATTAAATATTCTGTATATAGAGTATCATGTGTAATGAGCCTTAAAGGTCCTAGAGGCTGATCTAGAGGCTGAATCAGAGATGTTGTGTTTAGGGACAAGCAGACCACTTTGATGCCTCTGGTGTTGAACTCAGGAGGTTCTGGGTGTCCAGGCACACTGTCTAAGATCAAAAGAACTTTAAAGAGCAGTATCTTACTATCAAGGTACTTCCTGACTTAAGGGACAAAGTATTGATAGAACCAAACCAGAAAAAGGGTTCTCATTATCCAGGCAGGCCTTTTTGTTGTAAACCAAAAGTCTGGGGCACCTAGCTGGCTCAGTCAGTAGAGCACGAGACTCTTGATCTTGGGCTGTGAGTTTGAGCCTCATGTTGGATGTAGAGATCACTTTAAAAAAAAAAAAAAAAAAAAAAAAAAGTCCAGCAGCTAGTGTTTCTCTTTTCCCATCAAGATTTGGAGATTAGCAGCTTTATAGGTAAGGAGAGTCCTGATCATAAACCAAATTGCATTTGCACAAAACAAACGAGTTAGCCCATCCCTTCCTGCCTTAAATCCTGAAGCTCATTTCTCTTCCTTAGTAATAAATGTCCTTTGTTGGTATTTTTCTTTTCCAGAATAAGACATTTTTGTCTGCATTAAAAAACCTGTTCAGGCAGATACCCTTTCTCCTCTGTGATTTTCTTAATGGCATCTGATAACTTATCTGCTGCCTCCTGGTTGGCAGAAGCAGCTTCTCCCATTGTCTTGACATTTTAAAAATCAAACCTCTTTCAAAAATTATTAAGCCATCCTTTGCTGGCATTAAATTCTCCAGCTTTAGAATCTTCACCTTCCTTTTGCTTTAAGTTGTCAGATAATGACTTTGCGTTTTCTCAGATCATATTAGATAGAGTCTATAGGTATGCCTTTCTTATAGCAATCCTGCACCCACATAAAAGCTGCATTTTCAATACAAGATAAAAAGGTTATTTCAAAAAGTACAAGGTTTTATGCCTTCTGGCATAACTACAGCAACAGCTTCACGAATTTCCTTTTCTTTTCCTACAATGGTCCTTACACTAAATTCATTTATCTTGAACTGGAGGGTAACTGTAGCTGCAGGCCTCAAATCAATGGTACTCATCAAACAATTCAATTTTTTCTTATAATGTCATGACTTCTCCTTGCTTCTTGGGAGCACTTCCAGCATCACTAGTAGCACTCTGTATGGGTCTCATGGTGTTATTCAAAGTTTACAGTATTGCACTAAACACGATGAAAAATATGCAAGAACCATCGAGATCATTTTTTACTGTAATACATAACTTACTGGAGAGACTAATCACACAGAGATGATTAGCATCACACGATGTTTAAAGCAGACTCAAACACTTGAGCTCACCACAACAGGAACATGAGGTGCCTACGAAATTATTACAGTAATACAGTATTTATGCAGTTATGATTTAATACTGCATCTCTGTTTGTTTACATTTCTTTTGACAGCAAATGATACAATGCATGTGTGTGTGCGTGCACATTTTAATAAATTTTAACTTTTTATAACATCAATATTTTATGATAGTAAATAATAAAATAACTTACATATATTTTATGCATTCACGAGACTCCTTTTTGTTAATGTTTTCAATATTTCTAGGCTACATAGTTCATCTGGGTTTTTTTGAAGCGCCACAAATCTCAAAAAAATTTTTCAATGTATTTATTGAAAAAAATCCGCATATAAGTGGAACCAGTCATGTTGTTCAAGGGTCAACTGTAATCTACAGTAATAGAATGTAAATGAGTCACTGCCTAGGGTCAGGGATAGAGGGAGAAACAGACTTTTGGAAGTGACAGAAATCTTCTGTGTCTTGACTGTAATGGTGGTTCTAACAATGTGTACATCTGTCAAAATCCACCAAATTGTACAGGTTGAGAGTGAAATTTACTGTATATAAACTATAATAAAGTTGTCCAAAAAACAGTGCTGTAAGTAACTGATATAGATCTACACCTACAATCAAAAAACACTGTTAAACCAAAAAAAGCAAGATGTTGAACAGGGTAAAAATAGCTGCTTTTGGGGCGCCTGGGTGGCGCAGTCGGTTAAGCGTCCGACTTCAGCCAGGTCACGATCTCGCGGTCCGTGAGTTCGAGCCCCGCGTCGGACTCTGGGCTGATGGCTCAGAGCCTGGAGCCTGTTTCCGATTCTGTGTCTCCCTCTCTCTCTGCCCCTCCCCTGTTCACGCTCTGTCTCTCTCTGTCCCAAAAATAAATAAACGTTGGAAAAAAAAAATTTTTTTTTAAAATAGCTGCTTTTTAGAAGAGTAGGAGAAAGGAAATGTATAGAAACATATGCTTACTTATGTATATAATAGGTATGGAAATAATATTACATATTATTAATTATACATATTATTAATAATTATTAATATTAATAATATATAATAATAAATATAATAGTCAAGCTTTCTGGGAAAGAAAACTACAAAACCAAGTGTCAGAAGTGTAAAAAAGCTTACTTTTCACTATACACCTACTCAAATGTTTTCTATGTTTTTCAAATTAAAATATAAGTTATATTTCTTTGAAAATAGAAAGTATATTTGGCACACTAATTCATATCGGAAGGCACTAATTTATGAAAGTATAAGCCACTTACCTTATTGAGACAGAAATCACATATCACTGTTTCTTTAAATTGAATGATGATATTTCCAATGAATGATGCTTCTAATAACTTCTTGTGTTTGGGAATTAATCTTAAAAAAATCCTATAACTAAAATAAAACAATCTATTAAAACACATGAGAATAAAAAAATACTATTGTCTACTAACTGATCTATTAAAACAACTTAAGACTAAGTTAGATAAAACAACTGCCTAATGACAATGCAAAGCATCACATATCTCATTTTTAATAAATTAGATATAATAGATTAGGTTTATCTTCAAATATAATCACTGTCTCCAAACCTTCGCTCCATAGAAGGAGTATATTTTCCTTCCCAACTGATGCTGAGCCTGGTCACATGCATTCCTTTGGCCTCATGGTGAGCAGAGTATACTTCCCTGCACCCATAGCCTTAGCCATCTAACTTGCTTTGACTGATGAAACATTAGCAGAAATCATGCAAACAGTGGTTTGAAATTTCTTTGTGCAGCAGGGCTTGCCCTCTTGCACCTCTGCCATCACCATGAAAAGAGTTTCACCGGGTAGATGAAGGCAACCCTTCAGCCTAGACCCCAGAATAAACACAAAGAGAAGTGAGCCTAACTCCACATGAGGTGCTAAGCCCAACCCACAGTGAGATATAAAGACCACCCACACCCAAAGCTGCCCAGGCAAGCCTAACCTAAGTCACCTAACCCATAGCTGCTCTACAGATATGTGATCAAGAATAATTAACTATTAATTAACTAAATATTAACAAGAATTAACTCAAGAATAATTAAGCCATTGAGTTCTAGAGCAGTTTCTTTCTCTTATCCTTTTTTTTTAAATATAATTTATCATCAAATTGGTTTCCTAGAACAATTTCTTATACAGGAATAGCTAACACATATCGTACTTAATTTTTATTTTCTGAGAAGCTCCAAACTTACCAAAGATTAGACCCCAGAAGTATAATAACAAAAAAATAATAAAGCTCATTTATATTCCTTTATTATTTTAGCACTAAGAATTATAATTTTTAAAATGATGAATTATCTCCTTTTACATCTCTTCCTCCCAAATTCTAAATACCTTAATACATTCGACAGTTGGGACCTGCCTTAGAAAAGGGATAAACTGATATACAACTCTACAGTAACTGTCAATCACTCATTTAGTGTTCTAAGGACCACTTCAATTTTAGTTTCCCTTTCGTGCTAAATCATCACTATAGCATCATACAAGTTAATAAATCCCCCTTTCTTTTTAACCCCTAAATAAAATCTTGCATCAAGAACTGAAATGTATCCTCTCATCTGTTAACAAATTGATAATACTACTCCTGCAAAGCAGAGCTAACTTATTAATATAATTCTAATGAAACCAATATCGAAGTAAAACAAAAATAATTAAACTTTATATAAAATGACCACTTCAAAAAACCGAAAATAACATTTATATTTTACTACAGCAATTTTACAAGACATGATACAAAGTAACTGAGAATTTTAAGAGTACATCCAATTTCCCACAGGTACTTCATAATAAAATGTACTCAAGTTTTAATCATTAATATTTGATTATGAGGGTGCCTGGTGGCTCAGCTGGTTAAGCGTCCAACTCTTGATCTCAACTCAGATCATGATCTTGCGGAATGGGAGTTCAAGCCCCACACTGGGCTCTGCGCAGATGGGGAGAGCCTGCTTCGGATTCTGTCTCTCCTCTCTGCCCCTCTCTGCTGTGTGCACTCTCTCTCAAAATAAATAAACTTGAAATAAGTAAGTAAAATAAGACATTTGATTATATTAAAATGTGTAAGGGGCGCCTGGACAGCTCAGTTGGTTAAGCATCTTTGATTTCGGCTCAAATCATGGTCTCAGGGTTAAGAGATCAAGCCCCATGTCAGGCTCCATGCTGGGAATGGAGCCTGCTTAAGATTCTTTCTCTTCCTCTCTCTCTGCCCCTCCCCAGCTCCCATGTGTGACCATGTGTGCATTCTAATAAAAAAATTTAATTTTTAAATAGAGAAGAAAAAATATTTGGATTGTATATCATCCAATATATTTTAACTCTAAAATCATTTTTTTTAAAAACTTAACAGAATTGAGATAGAATTCCTTTCCATAAAATTCACCTCTTTATAGTGTACAATTTAGTGGGGGCGGGGAGGGGGAGGAGTTGTGTTGGTTTGTTAAAGAAAGCACGTTGAGTACAAGCAGGGGACAGCTGCAGGAAGAGAAAGAGAAAATCTTAAGCAAGCTCCACATTCAGCGCAGAGCCCAATACACAGGGCTCAATCCCACAACCCAGGGATTATGACCTGAGCCAAAATCAAGGGTCAGATGCTCATCCAAGTGACCCACCCAGGTGCCCCTGTAGGTTTTAGTATATTCAGAATGTGTAAGAATTGCCAGTATCGAATTCCAGAATATATTCATGACTTCAAAAAAATCATGGCTCATTAAAAGTCATTCACCATTCTCCTCTTCTTCCAGCCCCTGGCAACTACAAATCTACTTTCTATGTCTCTGGATCTAACTATTCTAAATGCTTCATATAAATGGAATCACAAAACATGTGGCATCTTGTGACTGGCTTCTTTCACTTAACATGTTTTCAAAGTTCAAATAACATAGCAAGTATCAGTAATGCCTGGTTTGTGTGTTTTTTTATGGCTGAATACTATTCTGTAGCACGAATATACCATTTTGTTTAGTATCAGTTGATGAATGTTTGACAGACTGTTCCTACTTTTTGGCTATCATGAATAATGCTATGAACAATTCTAACGAGTTTTTGTGTGAACACAGGTTTCAAGTCTCTTGGTTATATACCAAGAAGTATGACTTATGGACCATATGGTAACTCTGTATTTAACTTTAGAGATTGTTGTCCAAATCAGCTGTATCATTTTACATCTCCAGCAGCCAAGAATGAGGGTTCAAATTTCTCCACATCTTTGTCAGCATTTATTACCATCTTTTTTAACTTTAGTCATCCTTTTAGGTGTGAAGTGGTGATCGCATTGTACTTTTGATTTGCATCTTCCTAATGACTAATCAGGTGAGAATCTCTTCATGACCTTATTGGCCATTTGTATTTCTTTTCTGGAGAAATGTATATTCAAATCCTTTCCTCATTTTTTATATTTTTTAATTTTTATTTTTTTAACGTTTTTATTTATTTTTGAGAGACAGAGATGGAGCGCAAGTTGGGGAGGGGCAGAGAGAGAAGACGACACAGAGTCTGAAGCAGGCTCCAGGCTCTAAGCTGTCAGCACTGAAGCCAACATGGGGCTCAAACCCACGACCCAGAGAACATGACCTGAGCTGAAGTTGGACACTTAACCAACTGAGCCACCCAGGCACCCCTCCTCATTTTTTAAATTAGGTCATTTTTCTTTTTATTATTGAGTTGTAACAGTTCTTTATCTGGATATGAGACTTAGCAGATGCATGGCTTACAGATATTTTCTCCAATTCTGTCATTTATCTTTTCATTTTCTTGATAGAGTCCTTCGAGGCACAAGTCTTTAAGATTATGTCCAACGAATCTATTTTTCTTTGGTTGTTTGTGATTATGTGTCATATCTAAGAAACCACTACCTAATCCAAAACCATAAGATTTAGATCTGTTTTCTTCTATGAGTTTTACAGTTTTACCTTACATTTACATCTCCATTCCATCTTGAGTTAATTTTATATATGGTACAAGGTAGGAGTAAAACCTTCATTCTTTGCAGGTGAATATCCAACTGTCACAGCACCATTTGTTAAAGACCATTCTTTACCTACTGAATTGTCTTGGTAATCCTATCAAAAATCAATTGCCCATAATCATATGGGTTTAATTCTGGACTCTCTATTCTGTTCACTGATCTATATGAGGTTATGTCAGTACCACAAAGTCTTAGTTACTGTAGCTCTGAAGTAAATTTTTTCCAGTTGAGATATAATCGACCTATTGTGTTAGTTTCAGGTATATAACAAAACAATGCATTATTTGTATACATTACTACATGATCACCACAATAAGCCTAGTTAATGTGTCACCATACATAGTTACCAAAATCTTTTTTTCTTATGAAGATTTTTAAGATCTACTCTCTTAGCAATTTCCAAATGTACATTATCAGCTATAGTCACCATGCTGTATATTACATGGTCATGACTTACTTATTTTATAACTGGAAGTTTGTACTTTTTAATCCTCTTCCCCTTTACCCATTTCACCCACCCCTCCCCCCACCTCTGGCAACCACCAATCCATTCTGTATCTATGAGCTTAGTTTTTTATTTTTGTTTGTAGATTCCGCATTTCAGTCAGATTATGTAGTATTTGCCTTCCTCTAACTTATTTCACTTAGCATAATGCCCTCAAGGTCCATCCATGTTGTCACAAATGGTTAAGATTTCATTTTTTTATGGCTGAGTAAAAACCACTGTATATACATTGTGTATACAGGACATTGTATATATACGTTTTCTTCATCCATTCATTTATCGATAGACATATTGTTTCCTTATCTTGGCTATTGTAAGTAATGCCACAATGAACATGGGTGCATATATCTTTTTGAAATTTTGTTTTTGTTTGCTCCAGATAAATACCCAAAGTATTGTTGGGTTCTATTTTTTATTTTTTAAAGAACCTTCACACTGTGTTTTTTTTTTTTTAATTTTTTTCAACGTTTTTTATTTATTTTTGGGACAGAATGAGACAGAGCATGAACGGGGGAGGGGCAGAGAGAGAGGGAGACACAGAATCGGAAACAGGCTCCAGGCTCCGAGCCATCAGCCCAGAGCCTGATGCGGGGCTCGAACTCACGGACCGCGAGATGGTGACCTGGCTGAAGTCGGACGCTTAACCAACTGCGCCACCCAGGCGCCCCATGAACCTTCACACTGTTTTCAATGCTGGCTGTACCCATCCTCACTGAACAAGGGTTTCCTTTTCTCCACATCCTTGCCAACATTTGTTATTTCTTGTCTTTTTGATAATAATCATTCTAACAGGTGTAAGGTGATATTTCACTGTGGTTTTGATTTGCACTTTCCTGGGGATTAGCAATGTTGAGTATCTTCCCATGTACCTATTGGCCATGTCTTCTCTGAAAAAATGTCTATTCAGAACTTCTGCCCATTTTTAATTGGATTGTTTATATATTTTGGATATTAAACACTCATCAGACACATAATTTGCCAATATTTTCTTCCATTCAGTAGGCTGCCTTTTCATTTTGCTGATGGTTTCTTTTGCCAACGCAGAAGCTGTGCTTAGTATGATGTAGTCCCACTTGTTTATTTTTGCTTTTGTTGCTTTTTCTATTAGTGTAGATTAACAACATCATCACCAAGACTTATGTCAAAAAGCTCACCACCTGTGTTCAGGAGTTTCATGGTTTCAGGTCTTACACTCGAGTCCTTAATCCATTTTGAGTTAATTTTTGTGTATAATTTAAGATAGAGTTCCAGTTTCATTCTTTTGTATGTGGCTATCCAGTTTTCCCATCAACATTTATTGGAGATTGTCATTTCCCTCATAGTATACTCTTGGGTCCTTTTGTAGTTAAGTTTTGAAATGAGGAAGTGTGAGTCTCTCAGCTTTGTTTTTTCTTTTTCAAGATTGTTTTGGCTATACAATACTAATTTTAGCAATTTCTGCAAAAATGTCGCTAGGATTTTGATAGGGATTGCGCTGAATCTGTAGATCATTTTGAGGAATACTATCATCTTAATATGAAGTCTTCTAATTCTTGAACACAGATAGTTTTTCACTTATTTAAGTCATCCTTAATTTTTCAAAATATGTTTTAGAATTTTCAGTGCACAAGTCTTATACTTTTGTTAAATCTATTCCTAAGTACTTTATTCCTTTTGATTATATTATAAAAGGAATTTTTTTCTTAATTTCCTTTTTAGATGGTTCATGTCTAGAATTAAATACAACTGATTTTTGTACAATGATCTTGTAACATATAACCTTGTTGAATTCATATATTAGTACTAACAAGCTTTGGGCTTTTTTTGTGGATTCCTTAGAATTTTCTGTATCTAAGGTCATGTCATCTGCAAACAAAAATTATTTTATTCCTTTCCAATCTGGATGTCTTTATTTCTTTTTCTTGCCTAACTGCCCTGGCTAGAACCTCCGGCACAATGTTGAATAAAGGTGGCAAAAGCAAACATTCTTGTCTTATTTCTGAACTTAAGAGTAAAACCTTCAGTCTTTCACCATCAAGTATAATGTTAGAGACAGGCTTTTCACAGATGCTGTTCTAATCTTCATTTGTTGAGTGTTTTTAATCATGAAGGGCGCTGGATTTTGTTAAATGCTTTCTCTACATCCGCTAAGGTGATCATGTGAGTTTTCCCCCCTTTATTCTTTTAACCTAGTGTATTACTTTGTCATATGCTGAGCCAACTTTGCACTGCTGGGATAAATCCCACTTCACCATGGTGCATAATTCTTTTTATATGCTCTTTGATTCAGTATGTATGTATGTAGTTGAGGATTTTTTGTGTAATAAGAAATATTGATCTGTAGTTTCTTTTACTTGTGATGTCCTTGTCTAGTTTTTGTATCGAAGTTATATTCCTGACTCAGTTTCTTTCTAGGAATTTGTCCATTTCGTCCAAACTTCTCAAGCCTGTATAGTGGTCCAAAATCCATAGAGAGAAGAACAACACTAACTTTAAGAAGTAGCTATTTACATCCTTCTACTACCATGTCTCTCATTCTTCAGTAGCAAAGTCTCTGTAAACTAGCTGCTCCCTGTGGAGTAGCTTCTAAAGGAAGGAATTAAGTATCAATCCAAGGCTTCCAGTTTTTCATTTTTCCTAGGTTTCTCCATGAACACTAAAAGGGGCAAAGGGGGCTTTGCTAATCACAGAGACCTGTGTTTCTATCTTGAGAACTTCATGCTTGTTATTAACAAACCATCCAATTACAATTTCTATATCCTTTGGAACTGGCAGAACACAGAGCAGGCATTACATTATACCTATGTAACACAAAGTGTAAGATGCACTTGGAAGAAGTGGAATTTTCACAGGAGGAAAAAAAAAAATCTGATTGTCCTTGACTTACAGTCACCATCTTGGATTTGTGCCTAGTATTGAAGAAGTCATGATCATTTCTATGACTATAGTCATAAAAAACAGAAGGTTAAATAAATAAATAGGGGCAATAGCATCCATCCATCCATTCGTGAATAGATCAAAATGTTCCCTAAATCATCAAAAGGTTAAAGACAAACAGAAATACTAACAAATTTAATGGTTCTAGAATAAAATCAAAAAAAGCTAGAACTTGATTTATCTTGACCCCAACAATAAAATTCTTCAATCTTGTAAAAAGTTTCTAACAAAAAAACCTACATCTTATAATATATAATAAAATTTACTATAATATAATCACACTCAATACCCAAAAAGCAAATAACCCAGTTAAGAAACGGGCAGAAGACATGAACACACACTTTTCCAAAGAAGACATCCAGATGGCTAACAGACATAGGAAGATACTCAACATCAATCATCACTAAGTAAATACAAACCAAAAACACAATGAGATACCACCTGATACCTGTCACAATTGCTAAAATTAACAACACAACAAACAACAGGTGTTGACAGGATGCAAAGGGAAACCCTCTTGCATTGCTGGAAATACAAACTGGTACAGCCACTCTGGAGAACACTATGGAGGTTCTTCAAGAAACCAAAAATAGTGGCGCCTGGGTGGCTCAGTCAGTTGAGCGACTGACTCTTGGTTTCGGCTCAGGTCATGACCTCGCATTTCATGGTTTCAAGCCCTGAGTTGGGCTCTGTGCTGATGGCTGGGAGCCTGCTTCAGATTCTCTCTCTCTCCCTCTCTCTTTCTGCCCCCCCCCCCCCCGCTTGCTCTCTGTCTCTCTCAAAATGAATAAACAAACTTTTAAAAAAATTAAAAAGAAACTAAAAACAACTATCCTGCGATCCAACAACTGCACTGTTAGGTATTTCCCCAAAAGATTTAAAAATACAGATTTGAAGGGGTACATGCACCCCAGTGTTTATAGCAGCATTATCAACAATAGCCAAACTGTGGAGAGAGCCCAAATGTCCACCGACTGATAAATGGATAGATGTGGTGTATATATACAACAGAATATTACTCAGCCGTCAAAAAGAAACCCTGCCATTTACAACAACGTGGATGGAGCTAGAACATAGTCAATCAGAGAAAGACAAATACCCAATGATTTCACTCTTACGTGGAATTTAAGAAACAAAACAGATGAACATGTGGGAAGGTGCAGAGAGAAGAGAGGGAAACAAACCACAAGAGACTCCTAATGATAGAGAAAAAACTATAGGTTGATGGGAGAGGGGTGAGATGGGAGAGGGGTGAGATGGGTGATGGGTACTAAGAAGGGCACTTGTTGTGATGAGCACTGGGTGTTGTATGTAAGTAATGAATCACTGAGTTCTACTCCTGAAACCAATACTGCACTGTATGTTAACTAAAATTTAAATTTAAAAAGGGGGAGGGGGGAGAAAATGACAGAGATGAAAGCTATAATAAAGAGTGTAAAATGTGAAAAAAGGCAAATCAATGGAACAAAAAGTCTAGAAATAGACACATTTAGACAAACCACCAAATTTTAAAATGTGCAAAAGAATTGAATATATACCTCACAAAGATAATTTACAAATGGCCAATAAGGATCTCACAAAGTATTTTACATCAGTCATCAGGAAAATGCAAATTAAAAACACAATGAGACACCACCACAAACACATTAAAATGGCTAAAATTTAAAAGACTGACAAAATCCAGTATTTGTGAGGTTGTGGAATATAGAACTCTAAGAACATGCTGCTGGGATGAAATAAAATAAACACTTAGGAAATTTGGTACTTTCTCATAAAGTTAAATTTCATGTACCCTGTGACTCAAATTCCAGTCCTAAATATTTACCACCCAAAATAAAAACATATGAAAAAACAATAAAAGCATATGACCACAAAAAGACCTATATAAAAATGTTTCCATTAGTTTTACACATAATAGCCAAAATGTGGATGCAACTCCCTGCATCAATTACTAGTATATAAAAATAAACTGTGGTATTTTCATGCAATGGAATACTTAGGAGAAAAAAACAAACATAAGCATGTTGTTTATGCAACATGAACGAAATTTTTAAAAATCATTATGTTAAGGGAAGGAAGTCAAACACTGCATAATCCCACTTATATGTGGTTCTAGAAGAGGCAAAACTCATCTATAATAACAGAAAACACAACAGTGATTACCGGGAGTCAGGAACATACCTGAATACATTCCAAGAGACCTTCTGGGGGTGATGGAAATGTCCTTTATCTTGGAGTGTTAGCTCCACAGTGTTCATATGCCCAAACTTATCAAACTTTACTATCTTAAACTGTGCATTATATTAAATGCACATTAAAAAACCCATTTGGCAAAAAAAAAAAAAATTTATGAGGCTTTCAGGGTTGGAGATCTTTTTAAGAAGCTACAAATATTGGGGCGCCTGGGTAGCTCAGTCGGTTAAGCATCCGACTTCAGCTCAGGTCATGATCTCACGGCTGGTGGGTTCAAACCCCACGTCGGGCTCTGTGCTGACACCTCAGAGCCTGGAGACTGCTTCAGATTCTTTGTCTCCCTCTCTCTGCCCCTCCCCTGCTCATGTTCTCTCTCTCTCTCATAAACAAAAAAACATTAAAAAAACTTTTTAAAAAAGTTCTTTTTAAAGTTACAATTAAATCTGATATAGTACTAATTGGCTTTTAAATATAACTTACTGATAAATAACAAGTTTTCTCTTCACAAAATAGCAAAATCAATACCTAACAAGTGGAAGCATTTTCATATTAAATACAGTACATAAAAAATAACTTACTTTTTTTTAAGTAAGTTCTATGCCCAACATGGGGTCTGAACTTAACAACCCTAAGATCAGGAGTTGCATGCTCAACCAACTAAGCCAGCCCGGCACCCCCATAAAAAAATAATTTAAAACAAACAAAACTCACACCAGATATGTAAATATCATGTACTCAGGAACAAAAGTCAGTTCCTCCAGGGAGGAACAGTGCCTTCTTTTTTATGTTCCCAACAAGCACTTTACTCAATGCACAAATATTTATTATACCTCTAATACAGGATTTATCAGTTATATAGGAAGTATGCTTATATAATGTATGTCCTCCACTATAATAAACGCTCCAAATCATTTCTGCACCCCAGTTATCAAGCAGTAATTATTTGTCAACCTACAGATGATGGATTTGACCACAAAAAAAAAAAAAACGGTATCTTAGAGCTGAAGAGCCTGTTAGCTACTGGCATTAGAATCTTGAAAACTGCAAAATGCCTCAAGAATAGTTGCCTCAAGGGGCACCTGGGTGACTCAGTCCGTTAAGCGATCAACTCTTGATTTTGGCTCAGACGATGATCTTACAGTTTGTGAGATTGAGCCCTGTGTAGAGCTCCACTCTGACAGCATGGAGCCTGCTTGGGATTCTCTCTCTTCCTCTCTCCCCTATTCTACTCATTCTATCCCTCTCTCAAAATAAATAAATATTTAAAAGCCTGCTTGGGATTCTCTCTCTCCCTCTCTATACTCCTCCCCCATGTGCACATGCACTCTCTCTCTCTCTCTCGTTCTTTCTGAAAAATAAATAAACTTTAAAAAGAAAAGAAAAAGAAATGAGGCACCTGGATGGCTCAGTCGGTTCAGTGTCCAACTTCTGCTCAGGTCGTGATCTCATGGTTCATGAGTTCGAGCCCCATGTCAGGTTCCCTGCTGTCAGCACCAAGCCTGTTTCAGATCCTCTGTCCCTCTCTCTCTCTCTCTCTCTGCCCTGCCTCCGTTTTCTCTCTCTCTCAAGATAAAAACATCACACAAGGGGCGCCTGGGTGGCGCAGTCGGTTAAGCGTCCGACTTCAGCCAGGTCACGATCTCGCGGTCCGGGAGTTCGAGCCCCGCGTCGGGCTCTGGGCTGATGGCTCAGAGCCTGGAGCCTGTTTCCGATTCTGTGTCTCCCTCTCTCTCTGCCCCTCCCCCGTTCATGCTCTGTCTCTCTCTGTCCCAAAAATAAATAAACGTTGAAAAAAAAAAATTAAAAAAAAAAAAAAAAAACATCACACAAAAAAAAGAAAGAAAATCTATTCTACATAAAGCATAAGAAAACATACTTTTAAAAAACCACAAGATACGTGAACTTATCCTACCAGACATCAACAATTAATAAAATCAGGGTGCCTGGGTGGCTCAGTCAGTTGGATGTCCAACTTTGGCTCAGGTTATGATCTCATAGATTATGGGTTCGAGCCCTGCGTCGGGCTCTGTGCTGATGGCTCAGAGTCTGGAGCCTGCTACAGATTCTGTGTGTGTGTGTGTGTGTGTGTGTGTGTGTGTGTGTGTCCCTCCCCCATTCACTCTCCATCTCTCTCAAAAAAGGAATAAACATTAAAAATTAATTAATTAAAATCAGTAAAGCCATAGTAATGTGTTATACTGAAGGACAAATAGAACAATGGAACAGACTAATGACACAAAGCAGAGTGCCCACAATCAGACTCATGAATGTATGGTCAACGGCTTTTTATTTTATTTTATTTTTAATTTTTGAGAGAGAGAGACAGAGAGACAGAGAAAGAGGGAGACATAGAATCAGAAGCAGGCTCCAGGCTCTGAGCTGTCAGCACAGAGCCCGACATGGGGCTCAAACCCACGAACCATGAGATCATGACCTGAGCTGAAGTCAGACACTCCACTGACTGAGCCACCCCGGAGCCCCGGTCAACTGCTTTAAGACAAATAGTATTACAGCTGGGAAAATAGATTTTTTAAAGAAACAGTGATGAGACAAACGGGGGGGGGGGGGAGGAAAACTGGTTTCCTACTTTGTACCATACACTAAAGTCAATGCCAAATTGAATACAGACACAAAATGTGAAAGGTGAAACTTACAAAGTATTAGTACACAAAGATGATATTTTCTAAAATCCTACAAATCAATTAAATGGCCAACTGAAGGAAAAAAGGACAAGAAATTTAAACAAGTTCATCACAAAAAGGAGGAGGAGGAAGGAAGGGGGGAGAGAAGGAGAGAAACTCAATAGGGCAATGGACAAACACCACAATGGCTAAAATTTTAAAGTTTAAGAAGACAAAGTATTGGTAAGAATGTGAGGTAAAAGGGCACCTGGGTAGCTCAATCAGTTAAGCAACTGTCTCTTGATTTCAGCTCAGATCATGATCTCCTGGTTTGTGGGATCAAGCCCAGCATCTGGCTCTGCTCGGACAGCATGGAGCCTGTTTGGGATTCATTCATTCATTATCTCTCTCTCCACCCCTCCCCCATTCACATGTGTGCATGCTCTCAAAATAAATAAACTTAAAAAAAAAAAAAAAAAAAGAATGTGAGGTAAAATATTGCTGGTAGCAGTATCTATTATACAAACACCTTGGAGAACAGGTCAAAAGAGCAACCAGTCTATAATGAAACAGATGGCTGAAGAATCCCAAAAGGAACCCTGAGGCTAGTGGGAGTGCACACAGGAAAGGGAGTGGATTTTGAGTATGAAAAATCTGACTGTCAGGCATGTGACATTTGGGGGGGAAACTGTGCAAGCACCTTTTTTTTTTTTTAACGTTTATTTGTTTTTGAGAGAGAGCAAGCAAGTAGGGAAGGGGCAGAGAGAGGGAGACAGAATCCGAAGCAGGCTCCAAGTTGTCAGCGCAAAGCCCAAGATCGGGCTTGAACTCACGAACCATGAAATCATGACCTGAGCTGAAGTCACTCAAACGACTGAGCCACCCTGGCGCTCCTGCCCTACCACCTTAAAATATTAGGCAAAAGAAAAGCAAGGCAATTATTAACTCCAAGGGGTAAAAGTGGGGGGAGGGGGGAGATATAGTTTCAGAATACTCAGCTCAGCAGTAAAACATTTACATAGTTATAACAACACTCACTACTGGCTTAACCAGCAATTGAAATAGAACTCTTTTAAGGGGATATGGGGAAGGAAGCAGGAGAGCTAAATTTTTAACTAAGAAGGCAGAAAGTAAGTAACATCTGAAATTGATAAATCAAAATACAGCAGTTACTGCATACCACCAAAAATATGGAGTTAGATACTAAGAGTAACAGCTAGAAGAATAAAAGTGGTAGCTTCTGGAGAAAGGTATTAGGGGATAGGGAAAGGTTAGGAATGGAATGAGATTTGTCACCGTAAGGCTGTTAGTGCTATTTGACCTTAAAAATACACAAGATTCACTATGAAAGTTCTGAAAAAGTTCTCCACTCTTATTTCATTTCTGTCAGTGTATCCTGGCATCCAACAGGTCTCCTCTATTGACGTATAAAGGTTTTAGCCATTTTTTAAATTTAGAGTGCACAATCTATTTTAAAATCTCACCAAAATGGAAATCCTGAAAATTATTTACCCCGACTCAACAAGTCAAAGAAAATGAGAAGATTTTTTTAAGTCTAGAAATGCAAGAGAATGTAATACAATTCAAGTACAAAAAAATTAAATAGGAATACTACCCACAGAGAGATTTTTATTGGCTACTAAACATCTGAAACTTTAACACCTGAACTCCTAATCTTGCCTCCTAAATCTAAAGTTTTCAAAGGACTCTCATCTCAGTAAATGGCAGGTTCATCCTTGAGTGTCCAACATAAAACTTTGTGCAGTCATTCCCAATTCTTCTCTTAAGCTTATGCAATTTGTCATTAACAAATCCTGTCTACCTTCAAAACACATCCATAACGTGACCACTTAAAATCTCTACCACTTCCACCCAGGTCCAGGTCATCATTTATCTGTCACCTGGATTTTTACCAACAACTTCCTAATTCCTAATTCTGCCTTCAGTTTTGCTCCTCCCTCCCCACTTCAGCTTCTCCACAGAACAGCCACATGATCCTTTTAAAACTCAAGTCAGGCTGTTATTTCTCTGCTCAAAACTCTTCAGTGACTTCTCATCTCAATCAGAGTAAAAGCAAAGGCTGATGTTAACTATTAACTACTTCCCGGTTTTGTCCCTACTCACTCTGCTCCAGTTAGGTTGGCTCCCTTGCTATTATTTCTTAAATGCATTAAGCATATTCCCACCTGAGGCTAAAAAGTGTTCCAGGCAAAGGAAACAGCTCTGCTTTCAAAGAATTGATATATATATTTTTTGTCCCAGAATGCAGCAAAAGACAACTTACCCAAAATAATACAAAAATTTGTTTTGCTACCAAAAGTAGTATACACACACATGCACATGCACCACACACACACAATTCATACACAAAAAAAGATGTAACAAGCCTAAATTTTTTTTAATGTTTTATTTATTTTTGAGACAGAGCATGAGCAGGGGAGGGGCAAATAGAGAGGGAGACACAGAATCCAAAGCAGGGTCCAGGCTCTGAGCGGTCGGCACAGAGCACGACATGGGGCTCGAACTCACAAACCGTGAGATCATGACCTAAGCCAAAGCCAGATGCTTAACCACTGAGCCACCCAGGAGCCCCGTAACAAGCCTAAATTAAAACAAATTAGCATTTTTAACAGAGCATGAGCATAGCCACAGTCTATTAGTACCAAGTAAAACTGATTGAAGGATACAGAGATGACTGAATTTTAAGAATTCTATTATTATAGGGCATCAACCAGCCAAATAAAATAATTATCACATCAATGTAACTCCTTCACCAAAAAAAAGAAAAAGAAAAAAAAAACTTCATAAGATGAAAACAGCTTTGTTCTACACAGCCTTAGGACTATTTTACCTAATCTGCTCTTAGTATTTCAAACATCACTGGAAACTTCCAGCCAGGTCAAAGTGCAGTTAACTCCATCAAAAGATTTACTGTAAAATCCAACTCAGTACACCTCTCAATTCCACTCTCAGTTCTGAAAATCAAATATTCTTCAGGCAATCACAAAGGTCCTCTGGGAGACAAAATCACCCGTGTGAGCATCTGGCTTTATTTTAATGTTTATTTATTTGAGAGAGAGAGAGAGAGAGAGAGAGAGAGAGAGAGAGAGAGAGAGAGAGAGAGAGAGAGAGAATGTGCACACACGCCCGCACAAGCCGGGGAGAGGCAGTGGAGGAGACAGAGAATTGGGCTTCATGCTCAGCACAGAGCCCAATGCAGGGCTCAATCCCACGACCATGAGATCGACCTGAGCTGAAATCAAGAATCAGACGCTCAAATGACTGAGCCACCCAGAAGGCCCTGGCTTACCTTATTTTAATTCCTCTAGCAGCAGTATCTGCTGGGTAAGCCAAATGCTGGAGCTACACTATTCTCAGCAACTTTCTGAGTCCTGCACTATATTCGAGGCCTAGTGTTTGGTGATTCCTATTTTCTTCCACAAAATCCAGCTCTATAAATGGAGTCTTCTCTTTCTTATTTCTGTGTGTGTCAATTCACTCACCCACTATCTAAGGTAATCCAAATTATTTCTTACATTCTAAACACACCCCAAAAATAGAGATGAAAAAAACATTTTAAGTAACAAAGTTTAAGGGCCCCTGGGTGGCTCAGTCAGTTAAGCGTCCGACTTCAGCTCAGGTCATGATCTTGCAGTTTGTGGGTTTCGAGCCCCACGTCGGGTTCTGTGCTCACTGCTGACAGCTCCGGGCCTGGAGCCTGCTTCAGATTCTGTGTCTTCCTCTTTCTCTGCCCCTCCACTGCTCAAGCTCTGTCTGTCTCTCTTTCTCAAAAATAAACATTAAAAAAAATTAAATAACAAAGTTTAAGCCAATTACTGCTAACCAGAAACACATAACGTGTCATAACTGAAGCCACAAAAGACCATTAACAGAGAATGCAACAGAAAACACACACAATAACACAAGATACTGTCCCTAATTAATTTTTCCAAACATTGAAAGCCTAAATCTATTACACAAATGGCTCCAAAATATGTGGGAAACATGCTCTTCAACTCATTTTAAGTGGCATATATGGTTGGGAATCAAAAATTTAGGAAGAACAAGGGCACCCAGGTGGCTCAGTGGGTTAAGTTAAGCGTTGGACTTCAGCTCAGGTCATGATCTCACAGTTCAAGCCCCAGATCAGGCTTTCTGCTGTCAGCACAGAGCCTGCTTTGGATCCTCTTTCTGTCTGTCTGTCTCTCTCTCTCTTGCACCCTCTCAAAAATAAATAAAACTTAAAAAAAAAATTTTTTTAACTAGGAAGTACTCCCCAATAAATAATATTTTAGCAACAAGAGACCCACTATCATCAAGTAAGCTCTATCTTAAGAAGAAAAGCAGAAATACCACTGTAAAAACTGTTCTCAGAATTAGTCATCTTGATAGAAAAACAAATTGCAAAATTCCTGTAATTTTCTCAGTAGACTGGTAATAGTGATTCAGTAAAACTCAATATTAATTAAACTTCTAAAAAAGTTAGACATGGGGGTGCCTGGCTACCTCAGTCAGAAAAGCATGTGACTCTTGATCTCAGGATCTTAAGTTTGAGCTCTATGTTGGGGACAGAGTTTACTTTTTAAAAAGTTGGGGGTGGGGCACCTATCTGGTTCCTCAGTACAGCATGTGACTCTTGATCTTGGAATTGTGAGTTCAAGCCCCACACTGGACATAGAACTTACTTTAAAAAAAAAAGGGGGGTGGGGGAGTGCACCTGGGTGACTCAGTCAGTTAAACATCCAACTCTTGATTTCAGCTCAGGTCATGATCTCACAGTTTGTGGGGTTGAGCCTGGTGCAGAGCCTGCTTGGGATTCTCTCCCTCTCGGTCTTTCTGCTATATGCACGCTCTCTCTCACTCTCTCTCAAAGGTAAATAAACATTAAAAAAAAAAAAAAAACAGGTATAAAAGCTGCATAGCTACATATAATTTTCTAAGAAAGAGATAAATGAATGTCATGTACCACTGTACTAACAGACAAAACACAATACACATTAAAACATCAACAGCAGTAAAAGTTGGGAGATGAAAGGGTACACAAAGAATGAATACTTTCACATTTTACTTATATATTTATGCAATCTTTGAGTCTTTCGTATCAGAAATGAACACACTTTATTAGCTGTGAAGTAAAAAACTATATACTGTTTATATTGATGTAAAATATACTGGGAAAGCTCAAAAGTGAATCTGAATACACCTATGCAATAACTTGTACCCATTCTTAGTATTTTTCTTAATAGTCAAAAAGTGGACACAATCTAAATGTTCATCAACTGACGAATGGATAAACAAAATGTGGTATACACATATAATAGACGGTATTTAGTTATAAAGTACTGATAACATGTAATAGACTGTATTTAGCTATAAAGTACTGATACAAGCTACATGGATTAACCTTAACATTATGCTAAGTAAAAGAAGGTAGTTTATATGATTCAATTTATATGAAATGTCCAAAACAGACAAATCTATAAAAACAGATACACTGGTGGTAGTAAGGGGCTAGGAAGGAAATGAGGAGTGACATAATAGTACAGGCATTTTGGGGGGATGATAAAAATATTGTAAAATTAGACAGTGGCAATGGTTGTACAACTCTGTTAATATAGCATCTCCATAAAGCTGTACCAAAAAGTGAATATGAAATGATATGGATTTTAATATGCATCAAATATTTAAAGTAAGCCTAAATTTGTCTTGAAAATTATCTATTTTTGTTTTTGAAAAAAGCCTCACTTAGTGACTTCGCTTAGTGACAACAAACTTTCAAATATTAATCGAACTGATTTAACAAAATAAACTTCAAACTTTCACAATAACAAAATTATCTTCTTAAAATTCCTAATATTTGTTTTATTCAATAACTGAATTTTCTGAGTGAAAATATTCTAAAACTTTATATATTTAAAAAAAAATTTTTTTGATGTTTATTTATTTTTAAGTGACAGAGTGCAAGTGGGAGAGGGGCAGGGAAAGGTAGACACAGAATCCAAAGCAGGCTCCAGGCTCTGAGCTGTCAGCACAGAGCCCCAAGTGGGGTTCAAACTTACCAACCGCAAGATCATGACCCCGGCCAAAGTTGGACGCCTAACCGACTGAGCCACCCAGGCGCCCCTAAAACTTTATATTTTAAATATATACAGTGACAGATGCTAGAGCTAGGCATATTCCCTAACCTCAAATACCTTGGAGGAAAATTATTTAAGCAGTACATATCTGGAACTATATATGTGACTCTTTTGGGGGGAAGGAGGGGGAAGAGAGAGCACAAGTGAGCCAGGGGCAGAGAGTGAGAGAGAATTCCACAAGGGAGGGGGGTGGCGGGGGGGGGGGGGGAGGAGGAGAGAAGCAGGGCTTGTTTCTTTGTTTGTGGTTTGGTTTGTGGTTTGTTTGGTTTTTTTTTTTTCATCCGAAGCGGGGCTCAAGCTCACACACCATGAGATCATGACCTGAACCAAAGTCAGATGCTTAATGATTAAGCCACTGGGTCATGAGTACAAGTCCCACATTGGGACCTAAAGCTTACTTCGATCGATCAATCAATCAATCAATAATAAAAGATTAAAAAAATAAAATAGATAGCACTTGGCTAAGTTGGTAAAGCATGTGATTCTTGATCTCTAGGTCATTAGTTCAAGCCCCAAATTGGGACCTAGAGCTTACAAAAAAACATAAAATAAAATGGAATTATACCTGCATTATAAAGAATAACATTTATCAGAAAAACTATACTATCTATAGGAAAAAAAAGTTAATTATATTTGCCTTTCTCTTTTTTTTTTTTTTTTTTAATTTTTTTCAACGTTTATTTATTTTTGGGACAGAGACAGAGCATGAACGGGGGAGGGGCAGAGAGAGAGGGAGACACAGAATCGGAAACAGGCTCCAGGCTCTGAGCCATCAGCCCAGAGCCCTGACGCGGGGCTCGAACTCCCGGACCGCGAGATCGTGACCTGGCTGAAGTCGGACGCTTAACCGACTGCGCCACCCAGGCGCCCCTATTTGCCTTTCTCTTAACCATCAATAAAGATGATACAAAAGCAACATTTCCTAATATAAAGTCCTTAGAATAATTGGCACATCATAAGCACTTGTTAAATATCAGCTATAATAATAACTATAAGAATATTACTGATACAATAATATTTCCTATAAAAAAGAAAACATTTACCTTAGTTACTCCTGGTTTCACTTAACTGCTGGACAATTTCATTTCCATATTATCATTATCCCTTTCAACTTTAACAACTACATTAATTCTAAACTATTCAATTATTTACACTAAAGCAGTTCTCAAGGTGGGACCATGGGGATTCCAGGGATCCTTTCAGGAGATTCGTTAGCTCCAAATCATTCTTGAGTAAAAGATCAACTCAAAGTGCAAAACAGACCGATGAATTTTAACACAACGTTGTACAAAAAGTATATAGAAATGGTTTCAGATTCTACGTTGCAGCTAACCTTTAAGAAATTACCACTTGTTTAAAAAAAAATATTACTATTTGTTGAGTTTTGTTATAGAATCAAAGAATATCACAATTATCTGAAAAGATTACTAAAGCACTCCTCCCAACATATTGATGTGAAACTGAATTTTCTTCATATACTTCAACCAGAACATATAACTGAATGCAAAGCTGATGGGAGAATCTAGCTGTCTTCTATTAGGCCAAACATTGAGGAGATTTACAAAAATGTAAAAGAGTTGCCATTCTTTCACTAATGTTTTTTGCTTTATAACTAAAATTTAAGTTGAAAAAAATTAATTGTTTTGGAAAATGGTTGTTTTTCAAAATTAAAAAATGTTATTTATATTAGCCTGTAATTTATCAGTTATTTTAATGAATATATTAACTTAAAATACAATAATTATCAATATAAACAAAAGCTATTTGAAATCCTACATAATTTTTAACAGTGTAAAGGGATCCTAACCAAAAACTCTGAAAACCACTTCATTAAAGTAATACTTAATATCCCACTTTTATTTATATTGAGTCTTCATCGCTATGAATCCCCCATATGCAGCCATAAATGTTTAAAGTAAGCTGAAGAGAACAGAGGACATAAATCTTGCTTTCTTCAGATGTACTGTAACACAATTAAGCATAAGATACAGCCCCCTCAAAAAAAGAAAGGATGGCCAAGTTAACTGAATGATCCATTTACCAAAAGTAACTAAAGTAGTATAATACAGTTGTAATACACAACTTACACAGAAATAGAGCCAAAGAACTTCAACTGTGCCGAGAAAAGGATGCACAGAAAAATTGGGGCTGCAGAAGGGGTAATATAGTTCTTAAGTCAATTACTTATAACAACAATTTTACTGGAGTTGATTTCAAACTACCATCTGAATTCTGATCACCTTCAATAAGAACTCTGTATGTAACATAAATTTGCCAAAAGAAGTCATGAAAACGTATTTACTTATTTAATAGTCCATTCTTTTGAATTGTGCAATGCCAGCTACCTTCATTATTACAATAAATACAATCAACTTGTGGGGTGACTGGGTGGCTCAGTTGGACTGGGTTTCGGTACATCTTGGTTTGGTGATCTCATGGTTCCGTGTTTTGAGCCTAGCATGGGGCTCTACCTCTCTCTGCCTATTCCCCCACCCCTCTCTCAAAATGAATAGTTTAAAAAATATTTTTAAAAAATACAATCAATTTGTTCTATAATATAAATACCAAGCTAAAAAACTCTATCCAGCAATGGGGGGGGGGGGAGGGAGGATAAAGGCATTCGTTAATTAGGGCCCTTTTCCCTTTCTTCTGGAAGCATAATTTATCAATTTAAATGCCTAGTACAAAACCTTGTATGAGGCTGATGTTAAAAAAATTATTGTTCACTACAGAATTTTCACACTGTTCAATGAGAAATGACAGCAAAATTTTCCTTGGCCAGGAATGAGTAAGGTGGGCAGAAGCTTCGTCCTAAGAAGGGTACTTCTGAAGTCATACATCTAACCTAGGGGGGCATACACTTCATTCTGCCTGAAAGGGAGAAGTGTCTGTTAGAGTTTTCTCGTTTCTAGCTGAATTTGCAGCTTCCAAATTAACCGCTTTTCAAGCACTTTTCATCCTACTCTAATATCTAATTCCCTAGTAAGAATTTTTAAGTTTTTCAAATTAAAAACAGTTCCATTGTGGTAGATGCCCTATGTAACGCAGAAACTAAGGACCTAATACAAAGGTTGAATATAGTACAGTCCACTGCAACAAGAAGGTTTTAAATTGAAATCCGTGTTTTATCAGCTTTTTAAAAATTAAAGAGGAAAAAACAAAACCCACCCACATCTTACTATTCCACCAAGTAGTACCCTTTTATTGGTTTTTGCAATTCTATTTTAATAAATAGAATATCATGTGATAATACTATTTAAATACTGGGTGCTGCAATTACTTCCTGCTGTATAAGAATACCATTTCAATTCTAAAGGATACAAAGAACAAAGTTCACAGTACCTCTCAAATCACAACGATTTAATTCCTTCCTCTCCCGGAAAATACAGTACCTGCAGCAGGGTTTTCAGAACTCAACATTTAGAGGTGGGGGATGGGAAGAGGTTGGGAGTGTAGGAGTGGAAGAGTTCTCTCATTTTTGGCGTTGCTATTCTACTCTGCCTGAGTAAAACAAACCCCCGTTGTAAATAATCTTATGAACAGTGACAAAAATAGAGGACCCAATTCCCTTCTGCTCGCATCTATCCCTACAAACTTCACTATGGCCCTCAACGCACCCATTTCTACTCCAGAACAGCCCTACCTGTGTCCAGACCCTCATGTCCAACCCAAATTACTCTGTGACCTTGGACCCAGGCCACTGCTCCCCTCCAAGATCCCCACATCACAGCCTGCAGAGGCCTTAAGGTTCAGGTCGGGTCAGCGGGCAGTGGCGAAGGCAGCGGAGCAAGCTGCAGGAACCGCAAATCCGCGATGGCTGGTGAGGCTGGCTCGGGAAAAACGCCGGGAAGGAAAGACGCCAGGGGCGGGGACGAGGCCGGGGGCTACATGCCGGCCAGCGGCGACACCGCCCCAGTAGTCTTAATGGAAGCCCTCGAGGCTCCGGAAGCCCTCGCGGCCGCCTTGGGAGCCCTGACCTGACCCGGTCCTCGGTCATGGCCCCTTATTACCTCTGACCGCCTACCAAGAAGCAGCAGGTGATGAGTCGACTGGGCAGCCGAGACGCGCAGGTTGATTGCCTACCTCAGGCGACAGTGACTCTGAGCCGCCCACTCCCTCCCAGCGGCTCCAGGAGCCCGGAACAGAGAAGTAGCAAGAAGCGTACGATGCAAAACGACACAGAATGTGGGACAAGGGGGGGAGAGGGGGGGGAAGGATCGTCCAGCCTCTCCGGAGAGGCTGGCAAAAGGGACGTGAGGACGCGGGCGGCACGACAGTAGGCGGCGGGGACAGTCGGAAAGCTAGCGTACCTTCCTCACTCCTGGCCGAGGGTCCAATGCCAGCCAGCGAATCGCCTCACATCCGGGTATCAGGAGACAGCCGCTTCTGCCGCGACCGCCGCCTCTCCCGCGGCGCAGATACGCCAAACTTCCGGCGACGACGACGACGCCTCGCCCGTCAGATGGGAGTTACCTGTGACCGTCTGAGGCGCGCTTGCGCAACGCTCCTCTTCAGCCGTAACAGGCTCAGCTGATGTGCCCAGAGAGGAAGATGGCCGCCACGCTCGCTGCGTGTCACGCAGTTTTTTACCCCGGCCGGGACCGCTGGGCGTCGGGGAAAAGCAAGGCAGCGTTCACCCTCAGCGCAGGCGCGGTGGGAGGCCTCGCGTGCACGCACCGCGGGTGGGCGCCTCGCCGGGAAGGGGCGGCGCCCCCAGGCGGCAGCTTCTGGCCCTTCCCGGGGAGGTCTCTTGGAATAAAGCCACTCACGCCCTCAGCGGTGGTAGTTTGTCTTGGTAATGCGTCGCCGCCGAACCCTCGGTGGGTTGTGGGAACTGCTCTCTGCGACCTTCAAATACCTTTAATCTTCGATATGGGGCAATGTAAAGAAAAAAAAACCGGAAGGCAGTTGACCCTTCTCCATCCTTACCCCACACTGCACTCCAGCGCTTCCAAAAAATCCAGGGCTTCATGTCTTTGCACAGTTTCTTTCTTGTGTGCGGGCGCGCAAGAGTCGACTAGAAATTGTAGAACGTTCCACTAGATTTAGTCATGGTGGGTGTTCAGACAAAACTGTGGCTCTTCCAAGCCTCTAAAGCTAGAGCCTAGGTTTCTATCACTAGGATTCGTGGTTCCCACAATCCTTTTGAACACACTTAACTGTGCTGATTTTATTTGCAGAACTGTGAGGTTGGGTAAAATCGGTACTCATGCTTTTGAGAATCTGAAGACATGATCACACGTGGGTTCTCCCCGACCTGCTTTTTTGGAACTTAATAAAACCAAATGTGCTCTAAGTTTGTAAAGCCTGGTGTCAAGACTGATTTTCTGACAATACATTTTCCATAAAACTTTATTGAGCTACTTGTCAGTTTCGTCTGGAAAGAGTCTGTGGTTTAAAAACCACAACCAGATGTATTGTTGGGTGAGGCCATTGTCCACATCACCATACCTTGTTACTTGGGAACACAATGTTACATTAATGGCATATGTCAAATGGCTTTAATAAGGGGGTGACTCAGGAGTAAACTGCCAACCTGATTGAAGTGGTTTATGTACCAGGCTATCTCACCTATATCTGCCTTCACCTTTAGATTGTGAGACATCTAAACCACTTTATTTTCTTTAACTCAAATTCTGCCATATTTACAAGTTTCCTTTCCCACAAAACAGGCCTCTGCTTCTGAGGAATCTATTCCACTCTATTTGTTGAACTGGTCACCATCAGAAGCATAGGAATCCTTACAAATGTCACGCCATGTGAACTCATATGTATCTATTTCAATATATAAGTAAATCATATTTGATGTATAATTCATGTCTGCCATTTTCTAGATTTTCTCTTCTAAAACCAAATATAGTCAGCTTCTTAAATATGCCATGAAAGTATAAAATAGTTTCTTTTATAACACCATATTATACACATCAAAGTTGCTAAGAGACTAGATCTTAATAATTCTCACCACAAAAAGCAAATAATTATGAGACATGATAGAGGAGTCAGCTAAGATGGTAACCATAATTGCAATCTATAAACATATCTAATCAACTCACTGTATACCTTTTTTCTGGTTCGTTTATTTTTGAGAAAATGAGAGAGCATGAGCAGGGGAGAGGCAGAGAGAGAGGGAGACACAGAATCTGAAGCAGGCTCCAGGCTCTGAGCTGTCAGCACAGAGCCCAATGCAGGGCTTGAACCTACAAACTGCAAGATCATGACCCGAGCCAAAGTCAGATGCTTGATAGACTGACCCACCCAGATGCCCCAGGTTATATGATTTCATGTCTATTATATACCAATAAAAATGTTTAAAAAATTGTTTTATGGGAAAAATAAACTTTCTTGAGCACCATTCTTTATCATTTTTTAAAGGTATTTATTTTGAGAGAGAGAGAGAGAGAATCCCAGGCAGGCCCTGTTCTGTCAGCGCAGAGCCCATTGCAAGGCTTGAACCCACGAACCATGAAATCATGACCTGAGCTGAAGTCCAGCACTTAACCAACTAAACCACCCAGGCACCCCTCTTTACCATTTTAAAAGATATCTCACTTCTGATTCATTAATGCCAGAGGTCTCAATTTGTAGTTAAATTCTTAATTATTCTGTAATGTCATTTTTGACAAAATTTGTCTTGCTTTCTATCAATGGTTTTCATTGAAAGCAGTCTGTCTATGAACTTTGGAATTTGGTTTATTTAATTTGGTTATCTACTAAAAGAAATCATAATGAACTGAATAAATTATCTTGCTTGACTGAGCTTTCAAAAATTACAGAAACTCACAGCAAACTGATCCCAGTAAAAAGACGGGCCTCCATTCCTGAGAGCTCCTGAGAAAGTTCTGGGGGAGAACTCTTATTAATTCACATTTTGCCATGTACACATGCTGAAAACACATGCTGTGGCCTAGATAATGCATCTTGGTGCTCAACATTATGGTTCTGTAAATTGTGAAGGTCTTTTGCACAATCCTTACACCAAGAACTACAAGCCCCTCCTTGTAAATTCTCTTGAGAAACTCAAAATTGTGAATGTAATCTAGAATTGTTTAAATTGTTTTCTTTTCTAATTCCAAATTGCAGAATGTACTTTTCTGCATGAGGATAGCTACTTCTAAAAACCAATAACGGGGGCACCTGGGTGGCTCAGTTGGTTGAGCATCCGACTTTGGCTCAGGTCATGATCTCATGGTTCATGGGTTCAAGCCCTGTGTCGGGCTCTGTGCTGACAGGTCAGAGCCTGGAACCTGCTACGGATTCTGTGTCTCCCAGTCTCTCTCCCTCTCACCTGCTTGTGCTCACACTCTCTCTCTCTCTCAAAGGTAAATAAACATTAAAAAAATGTTTTTAAACTAATAATGAAGCAGTTGCAGTGTTCCACACATCATATTTTCACTTCCTTGTTCCTTTTCTTGTGACCAATCTAAATGCCTATAACCTGTAAAACTTCTGCTAACTCACAGAAGACGAGTAGTCTCACTTTCAGACTGATCCTTCTGCTAGCAGCAAATAAAGCCTTTTTCTTTATTAGTCCACTCTTGTTGACTTTATTTCAAGACTCTTGACATTTTGAGAGAGTTACTAGGAGAGAGTCAAAATTCTAAGCAACTTCAATCTAGAAAACAAAAACAAAGAAAAAGTCTAGTTGATTTGGTATAAATTAACTGATAATGGCATTTCAATGTGCCATTTTCTGGGAAACTCACTACTTACACATACAAGTAATAATGCTGGCCCCACATACTTGAGAAGGAATGAGTAAGTATTAGCCAAATTAAAGAACTAAATTACAAAAGTCTGGAGAGGAGAGTGAGCTTGATGAGTTTCAAGAACTCAAACATTCCAATACTATTGAGGGGAAAAGAGATTAAAAGGTAGGCAGAGCCAAAGTAGGAAGGAACTTGAGGATAACAGGGAGGAGTACCCTGTGCTCAATACTTAGGTATACTGTAATGAGCAATACACGCAGGGTCTCCTTCCTCATGCAGCATACATTCTAATGGAGAAGACAATTATTTCACAAATATTTATTGAGGGCATGTTCTGTAAAAGTCACTATTCAAGATGCTGGGTATGCAGAAATTAACAGAACAGATACAAATTCCTGCCTTCAGATAGTATATTTTCAAGTTAGTTAATAAATAGGTAAATAACAATTAAATGCAAAGAAGGAAATAAATATGGTAATAAACAGGGCAGCAGTATCTAACAAACTTTCTGTGCTGATGGAAATGCCCTAGATCTGCGCTGTCCCAAAGTGTAGCCATAGCCACAAATGCCTTGAGTGAAATGTGAGTATTGGAACTGAGGAACTGACTTTGTAATTTTATTTACTTTTAATTTGAATAGCCACATTTAGGCATTTTTTTTAAATCCATGGGCTTTTTAATATGGGTCATGAGTTTTGATTTTTTTTTTTTAACTCTCTCCTAAGACTGATTCTTCACTTGGTTCTACTGCCTGTCCATTCACATCCAAAAGGATAGAGTATTCCCTGCAAAGGTCTGACTGGATCAGCCTGCATTCCAAGGCCACTGTGGACAAGTAATATAATGTGATGACTGACATAAGGGTAGAGTCAGCTTCCTTGGGAATACATAGATCATCAGGAGATTATTAGGAACTGGTGGGAAGACAGAGGGATAGATATTGAGCAGGCAACACACAAATGAACAATAACAGTCTTGCTACTCATATGATGGTCCATAAACTAGGGGCATCTTCATCAACTGAAGGCTGAACTGAACTGAAGGCTTTTAGAAATATGGAATTTCAGCCCCCAAACCAATTGAATTAGAATTTTCTCTGTTTTTAATATTTGTTTTTGAGAGAGGAGACAGAGAGAATGTGAGTGGGGAGGAGCAGAGAGAGAAGGGGACAGAGAATCCAAAGCAGGCTCTGTACTGACAGCAGAGAGCCTGATGCAGGGCTTGAATTCATGAACCGTGAAATCATGACCTGAGCCAAAGTCGCACATTTTACCTACTGAGCCACCCAGGTGCCTCCAGAATTTTCATTCTAAAGTTTCCTCAGGTGTGTCCTATGCACCTAAAAGTTTGATGACCATTGCCTTACAACATCCAAGAGTTCTGATAATCAGGGATGAAGATCAGGCTGGAGATATAAATTACAGCCATGGTTTTAGAGATCACCTAGGCTAAAGGACAAAGTATCCATATGAAGAGTACATGGAGGGTAAGCCCTGATACACTCCAGCATGCAATGGCTCAGTAGAGAAAGAGGCAGCTGAGACCTAGAAAGTGTAACTAGTGGCATAGAAGTAAAACCAGGTGAGCTTAGCATCCTGAAAATCTGGAGAGGAGCGTGTTTCAAAGGGGTAGTATTCGTGTTAAATACAGCTGAAATACTGAGTAAGATGAAGATAGAGGTTTGTCTTGGAGGTTTTTGATGACTTTTAGAAAAGCAATTTCAGTGAGTTTGAAGAGTGAAATAGAGGTGATAAAACAAGTGTAGACAGTTCATTCAAGAAGTTTTTATGTGAAAGAAATCTGACAGTAGTTGGAGCTGCATCAGAGGAGAATTTTGTTTTAAGATAAATTTGTATGCTTATAAAAAAAATCCCATAGAGAGAGAAATTGATAATTTAAGTTTGGAGATAATTGAAGGAGTGAAATTCTTGAGAAAGTGAGACATGGGATCCAGACTACAATGGAGAGGAATTTGCCTTGGAAAGGAGCAACAATACTTCTGTCCTTCTAACTGGAAGAAGAGCTGAAGGATGGCTTCTGGTTTTCTCACAGTAGGAAATATTAGCAGAAAGTGATTTGAGAGCCTATAAAAGGTTTCAGAGGGAAAGAAGACAGAAGGTATGAAACAGTTTATGAGCTTATTAGAAAATCTCTCCACAGTGTAGGGTATCTTTGTGATCAGAATTTAAAGTAAAAACAATCAGTTAATCTGTATAATTTCCTTCAGGTACATTAAGTAGTGCAGAGGTTCCTGGTGTTGAAGAAGAATTAGCGTAATTCTTGAGCTTTCTCAGAAATTTCCTTTGTTCACGAGTGTATTTAGTGTTGCATAGTACACGGCTTCCGGCCGTGGCAAAAGGCGCACTAACTAGATTTGATATCCTCAAATCCACCTCTTACTGGAAATTTCCTCCTGTACCAGATCTAAACGCCCTCAGCAGTCGCAAGACACACCCCCAGCCGCCAGAGGCCGCAGTGGCGTTCCGCGCGGCCGGAAGGGAATTCGGCCCAGCGCGGCCCGGCGTTTCCGCTTTGCGTTCACATCGCTTCTCGCGCTCTTTACGTCGGTACCCAGGGAGTAGGCGTTTCCGGCCATTCATACTCCTAGGCTTTTTGGACTTGGGTGGTCGCGTTTTGTGCGCTATCCGACCGAAAGAGTGCCGGCACCGCTAGGATGAAGCTTGTAAGGTGAGGAGGTGACCCAGCCGGGTCGGGGCTGTGACCATTTGAGCCGGGAGCGGCAGGCCGAGCTGCCTAATTACGGAAGGCGCGAAAGCCGCGTGCGCGCGCGGCCTGGTAACGGCCTCCCGCGCCCGCTGCTCCCGCCCCATCTTGACCGCGCCGCCGCGGGCGCTAGGCCTGGGCTTCAGACTGAATTGCGTGCGGATCCCGTGTATCTTTCGAGAGGTGGCCGTAAAGGCCTGGCGGTTTCGTCCCATCTAGTGTCTAAGAGGTCTTAAAGGTGCAGCGCCAGGCTTACAAGCTCTTATTTTCGGTTAGTTGAAGATTTTCATTTCATTGGAATTTCTGCTCTCAGTCTAGGTTACTTTTTCTGGTCCCTCTCTGCCTGCAGGAGCCGCAAATATAACTAAGTGTTCGCTCTCTGAGAACGTGGGAGACACAAAAATTTTATGCGTTGAGTTAAATTAATGAACTTTAAAAAAGTACCTAGAAGCTGCAGGACTATCTGGAAATAATGAAACTCATTTCCGAAATGTCTTAAATCAGTGTTGGACTTCTGATTTCATTACTTTTTTCTGGTTTATTTTTGATAACTTTTTCGATTTAAGGTTACTCAACTAAGATTTCCTTTCAAGATAGTTCTTTAATTCAGGGGAAAAAAATCTCCCAACTTCAGGCAGAATCATTTTCCATATTTGTGGCTGATTTATGCAGGTAATCGCCATTCTGTTTTATTTCTGTGTTTAAACTTGATCGGTTAGTTGAGCCTATTGGTTTACTGATTTGAGGAATTCATTATAAACTGCTTGGAAAGAGATTTGGTTTTGGTGTTTTTCCCTGAGGCAGAGGGCCTGAAACATAGAGAACGTTTCTGATTAAGTTAGCAGTTAGTTACAAGTGTAACAGCTCGTCAGTCCCTTGTCTGAATCAAGGTTTGTCAATTGCGATCAGTTACTGGGCACCTGTTACAGTGCACTGGTAATGGATTTTTTTTTTTAATGTTTTAAAGGCAGAATGCTTGCCTTTTTGGAACTTTATGTTTTGTGAAGACAGACAAGTAGATAATTTCTAGTATGGTTGAAATAACATATAAAACCTGAATATGTATTTCGAGTGGAGTTTATAGAGAGAAGGCATTTAAGGTTAACTTTTAGTCTATTTTTGTTTGAATTTAGCTTTGGAGAAAAACACCCCAGAATTTAAAATATATTTTCACAATTTGTCGATAACTGTCAGTCTGAATCTATTTATAGTTAATTTTTGTGTAATGCTCTTTGGAATCAGTTTATCTCATTTAAAGTTATTGTGGGTTGTGACAGTTTTCCTGAAAAATTTAAAAGCTGTACTGAATCTTATTCTGTGTATTAGACTGTAGAAGTAAAATGTCTTCTTACTGGAGAGTGTATTTTGTGCCAAGAAAATGAGTAGTTGTTTAACTGGTTTGCATTTTCAGTTGACTTATTTCTGTACAGGGGTTGGTGTCACCTTAACCAAAAATCTGGGTGTTGTCTTTTGATATCTTTCCCTCTTAATAAACTGATAAGTTGACAGGTTTTCACAATTTTACCTACCTCCTAAAAGTAGCTCTTGTTACCCAATTTTCTTTGGTTTTTAAAATTTTGATAGTGGATTTGGATGCCAAAGGATACTGTATCAATTGGATATTTAAGTTTCTGTAAGTAAAAAGAATTCAGATAGTGAAGGATTCGTCAGAAAATAATTCAAATCTGTTTGGTTCCTGGGCTGGGATAACTATTTTTCCTGCCACAATACCTTCACTACCATTCCAGTCACACCACTAAGCCATAAAGGCTCTTTTTTTTCCACCCAAGATTTTTTTATTTTACCTCTTGAGGTAACTGTCTCATGCTATGAAATACAGTATATATTTGCCAATTTAAAAAAATTTGCACACCTCTGTAACCCAAACCCCTGTTGAGATATGGAACATTACCAAAACTTCATTTCCCTCAAGCCCTTCCCAGTCAGTCTTGTGTTCTCATAACCCCCCCTGGCAATCAGTTTCTTCTACCATTGCTTAGTTTTGGTTTCAGTAGAATTTCATATATGTATTTGGAATTATGCAGTATGCATTCTTGTGTAAAATGTCTTACGCAGCATATTTTTGAGATTCATCCACGTTGTGGCTTGTATCAGTAATTTGTTTAATTTTATTAGTAGATAAGTTCATTGTATGTTTAAAAGTTACATGTTTTGGGGGCGCCCGGCTGGCTCAGTTGATCTTGAGGTTGTAAACGTGAGCCCCCACGTTAGGTGTTTGCTTAATCTTAGAAATTTAAAACTTACATGTGTATTTTCTTTAAAATTGCTTTGAACATTCTTGTGCAAGTCTTTTTTCATTTTGGGCGGTGGATATTTAGGAGTGGAGTTGCTGGATCATAGCATCGTGTATACTTTAGTTCTATAGGAAGATGCCAGATCATTTTCCCAAGCGGTTGTATACCATTTTACACGCCCACCAACAGTATATTAGAATTCCAATTGCTCCGCACCCTTAACAATATTTGTAGTCAGTTTAATTTTAGCCATTTCATTGCTTGTGTAGTAGTGTCTTATTATGGTTTTAATTTGCATTTTCTTTTCTTTTTTTAAAAAAGCCTTTTAAATTTATTTATTTTGAGAAAGAGAGAGCGAGAGTGGGGGGGGGGGCTGGGGGGGGAGGGGTAGATAGAGAGAATCCCAAGCACTGTCCATTGCAGGGCCCCATGTGGGGCTCAAACTCACAAACCATGAGATGATGACCTGAGCCTAAGCTTAACTGACTGAGCCACCCAGGCTCCTCTTGCATTTTCCTAATGCCTAATGATGTTGAACACTTTTTCACCTGCTTATTGACTGTTCATGTATCTTTGTGAAGTGTTTCATTTTAATTGTGTTGTTTTATTATTGAGTTGTAGGAATTTTCTTTATATAACCTGCATACTAGTTCTTTGTCAGGTATAACTATTCCCAGTTTGACTTGCTTGTTCATTTCCTTAATGTCTTTTGTGAGTAGTAGTTTATTTTGAGGAAGTTTTAATTTACCAGCTTTTCCTTTTATGGTGATTATCTGTGTACTGTCAAGAAATTTTTTTGCCTACCCTCAAACCATAAAGTTATTCTCCTATGTTTTCCTCTTAAAGCTTTATGATTTTACTTTTATGTTTAGGCCTGTGATCTGTCATGAATTAATTTTGGTAAGTGGAATGAATTAGGGGTCCAGGTTTGTTTTTTTCAATATAGATTTCCAATTATTCTGTATTCTTAGGGAATGTAAATCCCTATTACCATAGATTGTATCATTTGTTGGAAAGGTTTTCCTTTGCCCATTGGAGTGCTTTGACAGTCCCATTGGCACCTTTGTAGAAGATTATTTTATATATACATACATATTTGTATACATATATAGTATATGTTTAGTATATAAATATAAAGAGAGCAAGTGGGGGAGAGGGACAGCGGGGGGGGGGAGAGAGAGAAAGAATGTTAAGCAGGCTCCACACTGAACCTGTGGTGATCCCTGCAACCCTGGGATCATGACCTCAGCCAAAATCAAGAGTCGGATGCTTAACCGACTGAGCCAACCAGGTCCCCCAAAATTAACTATATAAATGTGGGTCCATTCCTGGACTCTATTCTGTTTCATTGATGTATTTGTTTTTCCTGTGTCTTGATAACTGTAATTTTAACCTATGTACTGCTCTAGCTACCTAAATTGTCTTCCAGTGTGAATATGACCCTGGTGGTACTCCATTGATGAAAATTCTCAAGTAGCTCTTTAACAGCTTGGGCTCCGCATGAAAGGAAATTACCTACCTCTTACCTACTCATTTTCTGGGACTTAACATTCCATTGGTAGTGTAGCTGTAATTTCTCTGTGCATTGTGCTATTTCTTATTCCCAAATCTTTGCTCTGGTTTCTTTTTGCTGCGTGTTTCCAACTTTTCAGACTTCTTACTAGAAGTCCACTAAGTTCTGACTCCCTCCTATCCATGCTACATTATGTTCCTGGTAAAAGCCTGTGCCTACATCCATTACATTTTAAATTTAGTTACCTTTAAAATATCTTTTATGTGTCTGTCCTTTCTATTAGAGTTTGAGCTCCTTGGAGGCCTAGTCCTACTCATTTTTAATCCTCATTGCCATGCACAGGGACTACCAGATAACATATAATGATAAATATTATTTAAAAAACATCCTTGGACTTGTTAAAATGTATTTTGGTTCCTTCAGAAGCCATTTTGCTTACTTTGGTTTTCCTTTTACTTCCTTCCATATGGTAGATTGTTTGATTACTAAAAGGTTTTATTTTTACTTTAATACTACTTTCAAAAATGATTTGGACTTCTCTAAAAGTTAAATATTACTGAGTGGGACAATTAATTTTTTTTTTTTTTAATTATGTAAACTCTGTGTCCAACATGAGGCTCAAACTCATGACCCGGAGATCAAGAGTTCCTTGTTCTGCCTACTGAGCCAGCCAGGTGCCCCAAAATAAAAGATTTTTTGAAAACCAAAGTTTGACCATGGAAAGAAACTATTAGATGAAATTCTAGGCTAATATAGTTATAAGTGATTATTGTAGAGGTAAATTAAAGAATTCTTACCCAGTGAAATAAAGCATTAACAATTTATTGAGAGAGACTTTCTTTCCTTGACAGCAAATATGAGAAGTATTCAACATAATGGATCTTTATACAAGTCAGATTAACTTTTTAAAATTTGAGACTTAATATGTCGCAATCCAAGTATCCCCCCCTTTTCCATGGCTGGCAGTGCCACTAAAAAAGTGGTATTTTAAGATTGTCTTCTTTTTTAGTCATTGAAACATTTCAGCGAACTGTTGATTTAGTGCCCATGACCACCCAGGATTAGGTGTAAAGGTCTTGATCCCTACCCTAAGCAGTAGTCTAATGGGGGAGAAAAATAGGTGATCCTACATGTACCATTCAGTGTGATACTATGATAGGGTGTACAAAGTCTATATTATAGATTAGAAATTTTGAATGTGGACATGATTGGATCATAGTGAAGGATTATTGTTCATCATCCTGCATGTGATTGTGGTATTATGATTACGTAGGAGAATGTCCTCATTAGAAAATTCATGATGAAGACGATATGAAAGTGTAAGTTGTGTGGAAACATACCCACATAAATGGGAACATTTTATTTTTAATGTTTATTTAGAGAGAGAGTGTGAGCAGGGGAGGGGCAGAGAGAGAGAGAGTCAGTCCCAAGCAGGCTCCATCCTGTGAGCACAGAGCCTGACATGGGGCTCAGTCTTATGAAACGGAAGATCATGACTTGAGCCAAGAATAAGGTAGATTTCTACTTCATGCTGCATGGAAAAGAGATTAATTCCAGGTAGATGAAAACTCAAAATAGAAAAGTAGAAGAAATAAGACTTTTTACAGTCTTGGGGAGGGAATATACTCTTACACAGATTAATACCGGAGGAATATTCAGAAATTTAACAATATAAAAATGAAAACCACAAACAAAACATGAATGGCTGTGGCAAACTGGTAGAAAATAAAAAAACTTTTGACCTAATTGAACATGTGTGAATAATGTGAATAGGTAATTCATAGAAGAAATGCAAATTCCCCATCTTCATGAAAAGATGTTTAATCTCACAAATAATAAGGAAAAACACATTGTCTTTTTTTCCCTGTAGAAGTGACAAAAATTTAGAAGATCGGTTACTGTTAGTGTTGCTAAGGATTTGCATAAATGGATTTGTGATTTCTAAATGTCTTTAAACTGCTAAATGAACTACAAGGTATAGAAGTCAATAAAGTTATGGCTCAGTTTGCATAAAAACATTTCATCTGTATGCTTATGAATGAATGCTTAAAATGGTCTAAAGAATCTCCCCATATACATGGGGGGGGGGGTTTACAAAGGAAGACTTTTAGTGTTTATACATAAAGGAAGCATGTAATTTTTTCTTACTATCATAATTTGTTTTTTCTTCCATTTTAGTGAGATAGTTGACGGATAATTCTATATAAGTTTTAAGGTATATAGCATAATGACTTGGCTTACATATATTGCCAAATGATTACCACAGTAAGTTTAGTTAACATACATCATCTGTTATGGACACCAAAAAAGAGGGGAAAAAAGGTTTTTTCCTTGTGATGAGAACTTTAGGATCTACTCGCTTAGCAGCTTTCCAATGTACCATGTAGCAGTGTTAACTATAGTCATGTTGTACCTCACATTCCTAATACTTAATTTACCTTATAACTGGAAGTTCGTACCTTTTTCACTACCTTCATATAATTTCTTGTTTTCAGTTTTTGTGAATTATAATGATTTTATGACCTGTATGCATGGCTTGGAGATAAAGCTGTATAATGGTTTAGACAATCAGAAATGTCCAAATAACAGTTTCTGGTATTACGTTCCTTCATAAATATTAAAGGTATAATTCAAGGAAAACTGAAGTTGTCATGCAGATTATTAATAGGAATTGGTGCAGGTAGCGTCTACAGCAGATTTTGAACATCTAGAAATTTCATTCTTTCACTCAAAAGATTTTAAGGTGTTAAAGGTGAACATTTGTTTTATTTCCACATTTTTACAGATTTTTGATGAAATTGAGTCATGAAACTGTAACCATTGAATTAAAGAATGGAACACAGGTCCATGGAACAATCACAGGTATGGATACAGGATGGCTTTTTATAACACTTTTTTCTACCTCTTCCACCTTTTAGACCAGTAAGTCCTTGAAGATAGAGGATGGGTTTTTCATGTTTGATTACCTTGGGTGAAAATATATATGGGAAATAGAGTATTTGGGAGTATTTACTTTTAGTTTTTTTCTTATGTGTCTAACTCTTTGCTTTAATAATATTGTATGCGTAGTTTTATATTTAAGGCTACTGTGATTCTTCACTCGTGGTGGATATTCACTCATGGTAGGTGGTCCCCCCAAGATTGCAAAACTTCAAAACAATTTCTGAGCTAAATGAATGAAAATGCTATCTTAGCATGTGATCCCAGTCTCTAAAATATTTAAACTGTAAGTTTATAAGTAATTTAATTTATTGTTATTATTTTTTAGAGCACACAAGCAGGGGAGAGGAGCAGAGAGAGAGAGAATCTTAAGCTCCACACTCAGCCTGGAGTCCAACATGGGGCTCGATCCCATGACCCTGGGTTCGTGACCTGAGCCAGAACCAAGAGTCAGATGCTCAACTGAGCAAGCCACCCAGGAGCCCCTGTAAATTTTTAATGTGTAGATCCAGCATCTGAGTACACCAAGAGAAATATATGGTGTTAATATGGTGATAATATTTGAATATACTCACATTTGCAACACGAATTGCTTTGAAAGGAAATTGGTACAGTATAAAGTTTCAATACCGTATGGTCTGTGACCATATCTGAGGAAGAGTAATTGCCATTCTTTTGAAACTCCGTAAGTAAGGATTTAGTTTGCTCTCTCCTGAACTCTGTATTAGATGTGGTGGAGGAAGGAGAGTGTTCTTCCCACTTTTTAGGAACTCAAAATCTAGTGATGCTTGACACAAACATAATATAAGGTTTGCCTAATATATATAGTAGGTACTTAATAAGCAATATCCCGGGTGGGGGAAGATTTTCAGCTCATAGGATGAGCAAAATTTACGAAAATCTGTTCTATTCCCCTCAGTAACACAAGTTACAGGTTAGGTTACAAGTTTCTTGCATCCTATATGAATATGTGTTTTAGTCCTCATAATAAGGATATTGAGGATTAAGTTAAAACGTTTTAACACGCAGTTCCTAACACGTAGAAAGCGCTCATACATCTCATTTTTTCCTCTCCCTTGATGGATCAAGATCCCCAAGGAGATAGACTATCTCAAAAGTATATTAATTTTGGAAAAGAAGAGGATCTCTTCTTTTTCAAAAGAAGGAGGAAAAGATTAGTAGCAAAACTAATAAATTTGAGATGGATGTTGGGAAAGTTGAAAGAATTCATGTTTCTGGCCTAACTGCCTAGGGTCAGAAATTAACTAGATCTTGGGGTACCTGGGTGGCTGAGTCAGTTAGACATCCAACTCTTGATTTCAGCCCCGGTCATGATCTCACAGTTTGTGGGTTCGAGCCCTGCATCAAGCTATTCACTGACAGCGTGGAGCCTGCTTAGGATTCTGTCTCCCTCTTTGTCTCTACCCCTCCCTTGCTTGCTATCTGTCTCAAAAAAATAAACTCAATTTAATAAAAATTAACTAGATCTTTAGTTATCCCATTTGTTCAGCTATATTGGTAAAGGCTCCAGTAATTGGGTATTTCTACTATACTGCCATATATTCATTCTAGAAAATTGTTTTTATTTTGTAAAATCTCAAACTGGAAACATAGGAAAAATAGTTTGAAGCAGACCATGTAAAACCTGGGCAACTTGGTAATTAAAATACTAACAAAAACAGTAACGTTCCTTAAAAAAAAAAAAAAAAACGACGTGTTAAATTCATAGTAACAAAAAATACTGCAGTACAAATAGAACTTTATATTTAAGAGAAGGATGAATCTAATGTGGAATGGGGTATAAGGAAGTTATGGAGACAGAGAACATGCAATAAACATTGCTCACCCTGAGATAAGAATACCTGGGCACAGTGAGAATGAGTCATGGATACCACTCGCATTCCTCCAAAGCTTGTTGCATTCACATCTGTGAGCATATCTAACCGTGCAAAACATTAATGTCCTGGGGATAATCTTTGAAGAAAGGATTTCTGGTTTATACTGACATTCACCCATTTACTAATTGTATTAAATTATATCTTAGAAATGTGCACTGTAGCAGAACAGATAGCACTCTGGTATTTACTGTGGCCTGATAGGTAAACTGGTTGCCTTCTTTATCGTGCTAATAATTGCCCTCTTTTTCCCCCTCTAGGTGTAGATGTCAGCATGAATACACATCTTAAAGCAGTGAAAATGACTTTGAAGAATAGAGAACCAGTACAACTGGAAACACTGAGTATTCGAGGAAATAACATTCGATATTTTATTCTGCCAGACAGCTTACCTCTGGATACACTACTTGTGGATGTTGAACCGAAGGTGAAATCTAAGAAAAGGGAAGCTGGTAAGTTTGAAAGATTATAAATGTTTTTGTGAATGTGTATTTAACATTTGCAAACACCACAGATTTTTTTATTTTGTTTTGATTCCCTGTACTTGCTGTGCATGCATATAGTATTTATTATGGTTTCTGGTGTTGATACCAAAGACTGATGCTATTCTTCTTGTCCCTTTGCATATCCTATTCCCCAACCCTTTACACACTTTGGAAGATTTGGAGATTTAACTCTCTATTCCTGTTGTTCTGAACTTTCTTAATGACTTGGCATAGGGTCTTTGCTTGCTCTCTGTATTGTTTCCTCCATTTTGTTGTTTTGGCTGTTTGGTGGACCCCTTCAATATGGGTATTCTTGCCTTTCAAGCTAAGAAATGGTATGTGTAGCTCTGATAAATGTCTTCTCTTTACTTACTGTTCTTTCTTCCTGGATTTTTTTTTTTTTTTTTTTTAGTTTTTTTAATGTTTATTTTTGAGAGAGAGAGTGAGCAGTGGAGGGGCAGAGAGAGAGGGAGACACAGAATCTGAAGTAGTCTCCAGGCTCTGAGCTGTCAGCACAGAGCCCGATGTAGGGCTTGAACCCACCATCCATGAGATCATGACCTGAGCCAAAGTCAGACGCTTAACTGACTGAGTCACCCAGGAGCCCCTCTTTCTTCCTGGAATTCTTAATAATTGGGTCTTTTGAGTGATTGTCTAAGTCTTTTCTCTTATTTTTCTGTTTTTTCTATTTTTGACAGAGAGAGACAGAGCATGAGTGGGGGAGGGGCAGAGAGGGGGGGAGGCACAGAATCTGAAGCAGGCTCCAGGCTTTGAGCTGTGGGCACAGAGCCCAATGCAGGGCTCAAACTCACAGACCGTGAGATCATGACCTGAGCTGAAGTTGGTCGCTCAACCGACTGAGCCACCCAGGTGCCCCTTTTTTTTTTAAGTTTTATTTTGTACTCGGCATTGTATTCTTGGGTTTTTCTTTTTATTTTTTTATTTATTTTTTTAATTCCAGTGAATTAACATAACAATATTATATTAGTTTCAGGTGTGCAGTACAGTAATTCAGCAATTCCATATGTTGTCTTGTGGTCATCATGATGAGTGCATTCCTTAATCCCATCAGCTATTTCACCCATTCTCCCATCCCTCATTCCTTTGGTAACCACCTGTTTATTTTTGAGAGTTCGTCAAAGAGAATCCCAGGCAGGCTCCGCACTGTCAGTGCAGAGCCCAGTGAGGGGCTTGAACACACGAACCATGAGATCATGAGCGGAAGTCAGATGCTTAACAGACTGAGTCACCCAGGTGTCCCTGGCCATCTGTTATTTAACAAGAACCCTGAAAAGACAAGTTCTGGGAAGGGAGGCTGGACTTCTGAATTGGCGGGTCTCACTATAGAGTGGCTCAAGAGTTAATTGACCTCTTCACTGAGGAGACCCAAAATTTCATCATCTAGAGTGGTTTCTGGAGCTTGTTTTTTTTTTCATGAAAAGATTCCAGTCATCTACGGTGGGGGATATATGCCTGGTAGCCAGCATTATAGGAGCAAAGCAGGAGAAAGGGGCTGGGTGTTTTGTAGACCCTCACTTAATACAGGGTCTTGATTTTGAGACTTTTTTTGCCTTCCTCCCACACTAGGAAATACACTTTGTATCATTCATTTATATAACAAACAAAAATCTCAGAATTCCTGAATTCTAATACATGCAAAAACCCTTATGTTTCCTGTCCTCTTTTAGTTCAGAAAAATTTTAGGTTGCAGCCTATAGGTTGAAAAATGGTAAATTAATTCCTATTCCCTTCCCATCAGTTCTGTGCCTCTTGCTGTTATCCACTTTGCATATATTTTCAAATCTGAAGATTTCTGCTTCAATGTCTTTAGGTTTACTTTACCTGTTTACTGTACCTGTCAGGGAAATAATCATTAGTTTTGCAAGGTGTGGAAGAGAAGACTTGCCAGTCTTCTTGCTCCACATGATTGTCAACCATTTTGTTTTCAGCCACCTGCCTCATCTCACCCTTGGCTTCTAAGGTCCTAGGTTTTCTAGGAGTTATTCTTCCTTTACTAAACATTTACAGTTCTTAGTCTACTTTCTGAAATGTTTCAACCACTGTATTCCCTCCCTCCATTTTTCTCTTTATGGGTATTTATTGTTTTTACTCCTTTCCTGTCATGAGTAGTATTTCAGAAGGAATTGGAGATAAATGTGCTTAATCTGCCTTGTTTTAACAGGAGTCCTAGACTTAACTCTGCTTCTTTGAATGATAAGGTTGGCAACAAGGGGTAGAAGTTTAGAGTGTGACTGACTAGAACTTCATGTCAGGATTTTTTTAGTATTCATCACTCTCTGAAGATTGAAAAAGTTCATTTGAGAAATGAGTTTTTTGTCACTATAATATTCAAGTAGGGTTAGGATGACCAGCCTACAGGAATATTGCTGTAAGGATTAAAGTACTTGGTTATGATTGGATCAAATGACTTAAGATTCTGGAGTCATAAGGTTGTTTGATAGAACGTATTTTAGACTTTCTTGGCTTTGAATTTTGAACTTGGGTTCTATACAATAACAGAAAAGTCTGGCACATGGTGTTCATGTTCTTTTCCATTGATAGGATATCTCTTCCATCTTGTGTAAGGTTCAGATCATTTGGATTTTATTTTGTGAAGTTGAGACATGATAAAAAGAAAAATATTATAAACCTGGTGAATTTCTCATAGATCAAATGAAATAAAAATTACCTTTTCAGGCCAGCAGCTTTGGGTTCTGCATGATAATGTATTGGAAGGATGGCTGTGAGGTCATATTTGAGAGAAGCTGGGTTAAAGTTTTCTTTCCTCTAGATGTTGTTTGTGGTGGCCCAGGTAACATCATTGCAGAGGAGAATTAACCTTGCTTTGTTTTTCTTTTTTCTTAGTTGCAGGAAGAGGCCGAGGCCGAGGAAGAGGAAGAGGACGTGGTCGGGGTAGAGGAAGAGGGGGTCCTAGGCGATAATGTCTCTCAAGATTACTATTTCAAAGTGATACGTGATTTGGAATATTTTTTGTACAGGCTTTGTTTATGTCAGTTTTTAATAAACATAAATGTAGGACACAGTTGTCTATTGACTGTCAAATTTTAATAGTTCATATAGATTCATGATATTTACATAGTGGAAGCTAAGCATTTCTACTAGGCAATCACAGACTGATTTCATTCTTAGATCAGACTTTTAATTTTTGAACTAAAGTTTTTGTATGAATGTATGTAGAATATGTACCTATTTCACATGCACTGAATATGCATTTTATTGTTTTACTTTGACTCCATTCTGTAGAACCTGCCTACAAGTGAAATAATAAGTTCATTTTGGTACTTCAGAAATTAATGTTCTCTGGATTCAGTCTGAAATTGATTCCCCTTTCCTGAGTTTTACTTTATGGAGACTTCCAATTCAGGAGTCTTAGACTTATTTGTCTTCGTTAATGGGTTTTTGTTTTGTTTTAATCTCAGTAGAATATAGTTTTACATTCTCTTGAGTTGAAACTGTAGATAACATTTACTAGATTATCAGTTGTGAGCAGTGTCAAAACCTGTTAATGTGAAATGTACCTGTTGGTGGCTCCTTTATCAAGTACTTTTACAAGTCCTTAAAGAACAAAAAGAAAGAGACCTACTTTATTTGACAACAAAATTGAATTTTTTCCAGTTGTTGCAATTGGTTAAGCTTAGAGAAAAATATGTCACCGTATATGCAGTTCCTTGTAGAGCTTCCTACCATTTGTTCACATGCTAAGGAAAACACCTGAGAATGGGGGGGGAGGGGACTAAATCTGTATTTACATTTAATCATGCACATGGGGTTTTGTTTTATTTTCTAAATGTGAAGGAAATTTTCTGCACAGATTTTCTAAAAAGAAGGCATAGGTCCCATTAGAGGGTTATTCACATTGAGGGAGAGAGAAGTGCATTTGTGTGTTTTGTGTGTGTCTCAGTGATTTTCCATCTTTGATCTGTGGTGCTCCTATTGAACCCCACATAGAGGGCAAGGGAGCCCAATGATACTGTATGGTGGAGAGCAGATTTTAAAGGGACAGTCAGAGCAGACTTTGCACATATGAATAAACATGAGTTGACTCCTGCCCTCATGGAGCTTTAGGCTAAAAGGGAAGCAGAGTTAAATATCAGTAGGTAATTACAAATTGCAAATGCTCTGGTGATAGAGTACTTCACAAAACCTGGTCTGTTTTAAAAACAGTTTATATAGAAAGTTCATTTTGATTTTAAGTCAAATGCCAAAGTAACAAAAGATTTTAAACTTTTTTTGTGGAAATATTAACATTTAGGTGTTTATGGTATGAATCAATCAAAAAATATATAAATGTAAGACTAAAGTACAGTTGGTGTAGATTGAGTTTATTCCACTAGAGGTCATTGTTTCATTTTTATGTGAAAAGAAATTGAATAAAAAGCTGTTTGAACTGATTGCCATTATTAGCTATAAAGGAAGCACTGCAGTGAATAGAAAACAGACCAGACTGTGATACACTTCCCTTGATCCTTTTCCCCAAGACAGTATATAGGATCTTAAGTGTTTCTGCATTTTGCACATAAATGGTCTCTTAAAGCTTAAGGTTTTATATGTGAAAGTTTTTTTTTAATTTTTTTTTTCAACGTTTATTTATTTTTGGGACAGAGAAACAGAGCGTGAACGGGGGAGGGGCAGAGAGAGGGAGACACAGAATTGGAAACAGGCTCCAGGCTCTGAGCCATCATCCCAGAGCCTGACGCGGGGCTCAAACTCACGGACCGCGAGATCGTGACCTGGCTGAAGTCGGACGCTTAACCGACTGCGCCACCCAGGCGCCCCAATGTGAAAGTTTTCTTAATGAAATGTATTATGAGTTTAGAAAACCATAAGTGAAATAATAGAAAATTAAATTTCATAGCATGTTTTAATCTGTTATGATTATGTTGGGTTATGCAGGATCGCTCAGTGTTTTGAAATGTATTGATAACAGGGGTGCCTGGGTGGCTCAGTCCATAGAGTGTCTGGCTCATGACTTCGGCTCAGATCATGGTCCCAGGGTCATGGGACTGAGCCCCTCATCCCTGCCTGGGATTCTCTCTCTCCCTCTACCCATCTTCCCCCCCACCCTTAAAAAGAGAAATGTATCAATATAGACAGCAAACAAAATCCACATAATTCTCTATAACAGATATCAGAATAATATTTAACAGCAGTTGTTCCTGAAAACAAACTAAAAGATAATTCTTTAACATGATGAAGAAATTCTTAAGTCAATAGCAGAAATTTTCCAGAGATACTCCAATTAAAATAGCAACAGAAAAGAATGTCTGGGGGTGCCTGGGTGGCTCAGTTGGGCGTCCGGTTTTGACTTTTGACTTTGACTCCGGTTCTCCTGGTTCGTGGTATTGAGTCCCATGTCTGGCTCCTCACTGACAGCATGGAGCCTGCTTGGGATTCTCTCTCTTTCTCTGCCCCTCCCATTTGCTCATGCTCTCTCTCTCTCTTTCTCTTTCTGTGTGTGTCTCAAAATAAAAACTTTATAAGGGGAAAAAAAAAAGGATGCCTGATACTGGTCCTTGTTATGTAATGTGAAAATTCTCATGGGAATATTTACTAGTTTCTGTCTAGGAACATGGTAGTGTGCTATTTTTCTGAACACGTTTTTCAGTAAAGGTTTAAAGTTTTATTTCATATATCATGGATAAAGTTAGTATGTTAGTGATTCATTTTAGAAAAATAACACCAAAGTTTCTAGATGCAGTTGATTCTTATTACAGTAGTTCTGTTGTAATAAAGTTACGAAGAACTGAAATAGTGAATACTGACCATTGCTTCTAGGGAAAATGCAGGGCTAGGTTTCTATGTGACACATTTTCATGAAAGGATTAATACATAACCTTGGTTTATGTGTGTATCTAAAGACTCTGTATTTAATATATATTGTTTCCCTTACATTGAATTCATGACCAACAGCATCGTAACTCATGCCTGAAGAAAACTCTTCTAACACGTGTCCTCCAAAAGGCAAAACTCTATGTCTGATGTGGGGCTTCAACTCACAACCCCGAGATGTAGTTACATGCTATACCGACTGAGCCAGCTAGGGGCCCCACATCACAGCCTTGTGCTTAGGAGACAAGAGTACTAACTTAGGGGCTTTTAAACAAAATTACAGAATAGAAAAAATGTGGCACTACACAGACCATGAAAAGGACATTTGTTTACAGTAAGAATTGAAACCAGGCAGAGTATTGCTTTGTTCACCCTCACCTGGGAACACTCATTTCAGGTGACAAAATGTTTTGCTGCTCTATGCATGTTCATGCATGACCAGGAAAGCACCATAAGTATTAATTTTGGAGTTACAAATAAATTTTAGCAAGTGACTTCCCCAATACAGAACCCGTGAATAATGAGGATTGACCATACTTAGAGCATTTTGTTAAGATTATACCAAAGTATTTTGTGTATCATTAGGTGTGTTTTAACTATTTCTGAAGTTGAAATGTTTCTTATATGGTATAAATTCAGGTTTGGTATCAAACGTAAATCAAGTTTTTTTTTTTTCCTTGTAAAATAACAAGTGCAACTAAAAATAGATGTTTTATATTTGATGAACTACGGAAATTATAGTGTGATGTGTAAGACAAGTAGAACCCATGAGTTACTACGACCACTTTGTCTTTAAAATTTTTCCATGTTTTCTAGAACGTTTTCCCCTTTAAGGGCTTGGGAACGGGGACAACATTCCATTTCTAGTTTTTTAGAAAATTCCTGAGTCTCAAAACCAAAACTAGTGCCATATATCAGGGTAGGAAAGCCAGTGTAAAGATGTGAATTCCCTAATTTATAAGTTTAATGCAATTGTCCTGGTGACTTTTTTAAGATTTTATTTTTAAGTAATCCCTACACCCAACGTAGGGCTCAAATTAACCCTGAGATAAAGAGTCGCATGCTTTATTGACTAAGCCAGCCAGGTGCCCCTATCGTGGTGAATTTTAAATAACCTCTTTATTGATAGTGTATCAACTGATACATACTTAATGCTAATTCTGTGCCAGATTTTTCTTACTGTTTTATAGATCTAATGCAGTTGTCACAAAGGAATTTTTTTAGTGGACAGTACTATTGTCAAATACCAGAGTGCTTAATCTGTGAGGTTCTATGTTAAGCCCTTTACGTGTTACTACTTTTAACCTTCAGATCAATTCTATGTAGCAGACGGTGTTTGCTGTTTTCAGAAAGAAACGTGTTAGGTCTTAGTTTTTAAACAATTTTAAAGTCGCATGGGTTTTTTTGTTTTTTGTTGTTTGTTTTTTAATTTACATCCAATTTAGCAAATAGTGGAACAGTGATTTCAGGAGTAGATTCCTTAATGCCCCTTACCCATTAGGCCATCCCCCTCCCACAACCCCTCCAGTAACCCTCTGTTTGTTCTCCATATTTAAGAGTCTCTTATGTTTTGTCTCCCTCCCTGTTTTTATATTCTTTTTGCTTCCCTTCCCTTGTGTTCATGTGTTATATGTCTTAAAGTCCTCATATAAGTAAAGTCATACGATATTTGTCTTTCTCTAATTTCGCTTAGCAGAATACCCTCTAGTTCCATCCATGTAGTTGCAAATGGCAAGATTTCATTCTTTTTGATTGCCGAGTAATACTCCATTGTATATATATACCACATCTTCTTTATCCATTCATCCATCAATGGACATTTGGGGTCTTTCCATACTTTGGCTATTGTTGATAGTGCTGCTATCATTGGGGTGCATGTGTCCCTTCAAAACAACATACCTGTATTCCTTGGATAAATACCTAGTAGTGCAATTGCTGGGTCGTAGGGTAGTTCTGTTTTTAGTTTTTTGAGGAATCTCTATACTGTTTGCCACAGTGGCTGCACCTGTTTGCATTCCCACCAGCAGTGCAAAAGAGATCGTCTTTCTCCACATCTTTACCAGCATCTGTTGTTGCCTGAGTTGTTAATGTTAGCCATTCTGACAGGTGTGAGGTGATACCTCATTGTGGTTTTGATTTGTATTTCCCTGATGATGAGTGATGTGGAGCATTTTTTCATGGTGTTGGTTGGCCATCTGGATGTGTTCTTTGGAGAAGCGTCTATTGATGTCCATTTCTGCCCATTTCTTGACTGGATTATTTGTTTTTTGGGTGTTGAGTTTGATAAGTTCTCTGTAGATTTTGGATATTAACCCTTTATCTGATATGTCGTTTGCAAATATCTCTACCATTCCATCGGTTGCCTTTTAGTTTTGCTGATTGTTTCCTTTGCTGTGCAGAAGCTTTATTTTGGTAAGGTCCCAATAGTTCATTTTTGCTTTTGTTTCCCTTGCCTCTGGAGACGTGTTGAGTAAGAAGTTGCTGCGGCCAAGATCAAAGAGGTTTTTGCCTGCTTTCTCCTCGAGGATTTTCATGGCTTACTGTCTTACATTTAGGTTAAAGTCCCATGATTTTTAACAGTAGAGTTGGAATTTAGATGCAAGTCTGTCCAAGAACCTTTGTTCTTGATTAGTGTATTGATTCTCATGTTCATTTTGAAGAATGAAGAGGCTGTAGGAGATACATCATTTTTCTAGGGGGGAAAAATGGAAAGAATGGGAGAACTTAACCTTATTAGATACCAAATATAAAATATTAAATAAGAGGAAATTATCTTGGTACTCATGTAATTTTCAGCCAGATTGCATTTTTGATCAAATAATTTTGTAATAGTGCTCATTGCTGGGAAGGTAGAAGAGTGTGTCTAATAGTCATGGGAAGGAAATTGAAAAACTTTAAGCAAGTCATGAAGTTATCTCAGAAGCCTTACATTTTCTTTCTGACTTTGATCCAGGATTCCATTTGAAAGCCCCAAGGAAAAAAAGTTGACACTTAGTCATAAAGATGTTCATCATATTAATTTTTTAATTGAAAAGGAAGCCCTGTATGTATAAAATTAGAGGAACAGTTAAGTAAATTACTTGAAGAAATAGACCAGGAGTTACTGAACTTTATCTGTAAAGTTAACATTCTAGGCTTTGAGGGCCATATGGTCTCTGTCTCAACTATACAGCTATAGGCAATAGGTGAATGAATGGGCATGGTTGTGTTCCAACAAAACTTTACGAAAAATGGGCAGAGGGCTGGATTTGGCTCACGGGCTGTAGTTTGCCACTGAGATATAAAGCTGTTGTAAAAGTGTTTCAGCAGTCCACTGACTGGGAAAAGATACTTGCAAAGCATATGACCAATAAAGGATTAATATCTATAAAATCCTCCTTGAAATTAGTAAGGGAGACAGTCCAATAGAAAAGTAAAGAATGTAGCCAATTCACATAAGAGAAAAGTTCAGTAAAATGTAGGGGGAAATGCCTAACGTTCCTAGAATCAGAGAATGCAAAATTTAAAATGTGCTGCCAATTCACCCAAGGGGATATATTCAGGAAAGTGATAGTGTTCTTTGTAATAGTACAATCGCTAACTAAATGTCCAACAGAAAAGGTTGTTAAATTGTTCATAGGTATAGTAAAATACATCAATGAAAATGAGCAAAGAATGCAAGTAGCAGAATACATATAGCTTGATGTCACCATATAAGAGGCATATAAACTTTTAAGGATGCTGACAAGTGGTTAAGTTTTAGAAATGTGCACACAAAAAAAATGCACGAGAATGATCGACAAGTTCAAGGGAGCAATCACCTCAAATGGAAGGAAGGAGGGGAGTGTGATAGTTTTAACTGGGTAACTTTCTGTTTCTTAACCTGCGTGATGGGTGACTTAGGTTGAAACATAGGAAATTGCCTATACTTAACTGTCTTGACCCATAAAAACATCACTTTCATATGGTTCATATTAGTATTTATGCGTTTTTTTAAATGTTTGTTTATTTTGAAAGAGAGTGCAAGCAGGGGAGTTTGAGTGACAGGTATGGAAACCAGTAAAACCCTCTGCTCTGAGTTGTTCAAAAGGTCTGCATTTGTAGGTTTCTGGCCAGTTTTCATTTCTTCACTTCCTGGGCCAAACAGATCATCTGTTCGGAGGCAACCTATGCTGTCATCCTCTTAATGCCTCTACCTTCCAAGTTTTACCCACTTTGCTACCTCTGGCTGCCTGTTTTAGCAACAGAAAAGCAAAAGACAATACCTTTCATTTCAGTTAAGTTGAAAGTGTACCAAGGTCAGTATTGACCTGTCTCTTGAAGTACAGAATGACAACAAGATGTTTGCAGTATTTGGAAATTGTGTTTGAATATGGTTATTTTTTATTAAATGTTAGAAGTCACATTCCTGAAGAATGTGGGGAAATGCCATTTGAGAATTGGCACTGGGGATCTATGAATGAATGACAATAAAAACCCATAGAATGTGGACCTCTAAGTAGTATTTCTTTCTGGGGATAACTTGTTGCAGTTGATAACTAAATTAGTTGACTGGGTGTATAAAAATTACATTTATGTCAGTGGTGGAACATACTTTGTAATTCAAGATAATATACCAGAATAGATGATTCTAAGTAATTTTACGGTAACCTTTTCCATTAGATACTAAGCCTTATTTTTTCTGAAATTCTATTTTTAAGTCTTTGAATATGCTTGAATTGTTACATTTGGGTTTTCTTTTCTTTTCTTTCTTTCTTTCTTTCTTTCTTTCTTTCTTTCTTTCTTTCTTTCTTTCTTTCTTTCTCTTTCAAGAAAGAGCATGCATGCATGAGCAGGGGAAAGGAGCAGAAGGAAAGGGGGCGAGAATATTAAGCAGGCTTTATGCTCAGCGTGGAGCCTGACATGTGGCTCAATCCCAGAGCCTGATGCAGGACTTGATACCACGACCTTGGGATCATGACCTGAGCTAAAATCAGGAGCCGAACTCTCAACCAGCTGAGCCACCGAGGCACCCCTGGGTGTTCTTTTAATAAACAGCTTTATGGAGATGTAATTCACATATCATACAATTTACCCATTTAAAGTTTGCAATTCAGTGACTTTTAGTTTATTTACAGGGCTGTGCATCCATCACTGCATTTCATTACCCACCCCCCCCCCCAAAAAAAAAATCCCATCTCCTTACCTATCTAGCCTCCCATCTCCCCTTGTCCACCTCTAACCTTGGTAACCACCAATCTGCTTTTTGTCTCTCTAAATTTGCCTATTCTGGACGTTTTGTATAAATGGAATAACAATGTCTGGTCCTTTGGGACTGACTTCTTTGACTTGGCATCATATTTTCAGGTTCATCCAAGTTGTAGCATGTGTCAGCACTTCATTTATTTTTATTGCTGAATAATATCCCATGATATGAATATACATTTTCTTTATAGTTTGTCAGTTGACAAACATTTTGGTTATTTCTGTTTTGGGCTGTTACGAGTAATACTGCTATGAACATTCATGTCCAAGTTTCTGTGAACATGTTTTCAACTTAATCTTGTGTATACACCTAGGAATGGAACTGTTGGATTGTATCGTAATTATGTTTAACCTTTTGAGAAACCGCTAGACTATTTTCCAAAGTGGCTGTAACATTTGACATTCTCATCAACAACATATAAAATGTATAAAAGTTCTAATTTTTTCTGAGGCGCCTGGGTGGCTTAGTTGGTTAAGAGCTTGATTTCGGCTCAGGTCACGATCTCACATTTCGTGGGACTGAGTTCTGGGTCATGACAGCTGGAACCTGCTTGGGATTCTCTCTCTCCCTATCTCTCTGCCTGATCCCCATGCTCACTCTTGCTTTCTCTCTCACAAAATAAATAAATTAACTTAAAAATAACAATAAATGTCAGTCGGCATTTAAAAAACATTTTCCAATTTCCACAGCATCACCAGCACTTAATTAAGATCCTTGGATAATTATTTTTAATATTAATATCTTAATTTTTTATCCTGTGTTGCCATAACAATGGGAGACACAGTATTCATATTGTGCCAAATTAAAGAGACTAAACACTACCTGCCGGCTTTGAATGGCAATTTTTCTCTCCAAGAACATTGCTACATTTTAAAACATGACAATCATATTAAAGTCACTGTAAGACATTTCCACCTGCATAAAATGAGGCTCAAGAAAATTAGACATCAATTAGCTTTTTACCTACATTTACCTCAAGAGGACTCCAGTGAAGACCACACTAGGTAGGCCTGTCCCTGGGAGAGGACGTGAGAAGACTTCCAGTATCTTGATGACTGAAATACGATTTCAACAAGCTGTATGTTTTCAAGAACAAAGACCTCCCTGTAAGCTCGTGTTCCAAATCACTGCCATAGTCTCATAATAATTGCCTCTTGTCGACTGGCTGTTCACTACAAACAGTCTTCATAGTGACAAAGCTGGGCATTTGAGGGAGAGGGCTGTCCCTGAGCCTTTCACTCTGGGGAACCTCTTAGGTTAATTTCAGTCATCTGGGGAAAAAAACAAAACAAAACCCAAAACAACAACAACAAAACAACCTTTCCACAAAAAGGAAATGTTTCCATTCTGGAAACCAAAGTAAAAATAAAATATAGGAAGGCAACTGACAAGGATTTCTAAGACTGGAGCTTCAGATTTCTTTGTGTCTTGATCCATGGGCAGTTTAATGGTCATTCAGCAGCTACTTTCCGCCCACCCACCCCCCCCAACCCGGTCGTACCCAAGAGCTTTAAGTCAGGGAGGAGATTTTGCAATTTCAATGAGGATATTTTGTTTCCATTGTCAGACTGATCTATAGTTTTGCATAATCTGAATCTGGGTTCTACTCTGCAGTTTAAGATGTGAGCCAGGGGCCTGGCATTTGTCTTTATTGTGTTCCCCCAATAACTTCATAATTAAAGCATTTGATGATTGTTTTTGTTTCTTCTTGCTGGCAATGATGTACATCATGTGAGGAATTGGGCTATTCATGTGCTTGCAGGTTAAAGGAAACCAATAAACTTTTGGGGGAACCTTATTAGGATTTTCCAAAGAAACAGAACCAATAGGAGATACTTACACATAAAAAGGGATTTATTTTACTGAATTGGCTTACACAGTTATGGAGGCTGAGAAGTTCTAACAACAGCCGCCTGCAAGCTGGAGACCCAAGAAAGCCAGTGGTATAGTTACAATCTGAACCCAAAGTTCTGAGAACCACTGGTGCGAGCCCAAATCCAAAGGCTGGGGAACTGGGAAAGCAGTGGTGTAAGTTCCAGTCTGAGGGCAGAAGACCTATGTTTAGCCCAATCTGAAAGAGTAAATTCTGGCTTCCTCCACCTTCTTTTCAGGCCCCCAATGGCTTGGGTGATGTCCACACAAATTGGGCTGAGCAATCTGCTTTAGTCAGTTGCTAATCTCATCCAAAAAAAAAAAACACCTTCATAGATACACCCAGAAATAATGTTCATCCCGTGACCCATTCAAGTTGACACGTAAAATTAACCATCACAAGGACCAATTCTTTACATCTTCTATCTTGATCGTCTTCTGTCACTTGCTTATCTACATCTTACCACAGTCACCTTCACCTCTGATCTAGTTTCTTCCACCCACTAAACTGCAATCTTCCCTTTCAGAGTGTATCTTCTATGTATATTTACACATTTTTTGTGTAACATTGGCAATCTCTGTGTGTAGATGCTTTGTTGGCAACCAACTGAGAAAAAGCAAACATTCTGCTAAGAACATATTGTACTTCATTGAGAAGCATGTTTATTTAGACCAAGGTCTTTCTGGATGATTATTTATTTTGGATTTATTGTGGATTATATTTCAGTAAGAAATAATATGCTTGTGTTTCCCATTCATACTTTTATCACAGGTTCCTAATCTTTACTAAATATTCTCGTAAAATGACAACTCTCAGGACATTCATGAAAATTGCTAACCTAAAAGTTATCTTTCACATAGGGGCAACATGTCTGTCTCTTTCCACATTCCTGCCTGAGCCCAGAAAATATAACAGAGCTTATAAAATATTAAGGGTCACGGAGCTTTGGTCATTTTGCTTACCTCACTTTCCAAGGAATCCTGGGTTGTATTGGCATTCCCCAGGAACATCTGCTAAAAGGCAGGCATGGAGGTTCTCCACACCATGTGGCTTTCTGTTTTGCGTATGATTCACAAATTGGGTAAGTGTGCTCTGTGCATTTAATTTTTCCCGTAAACCTGTCCTAAAGTGTACCTTGAAAGAAGAAAGGCATTCCAGTTTATCTTCCAATCCAAACAGTTCTTTGATGTAGTTTACCACTAACAAAGTAGATAATGTGACTCCACCTGTCTTAATCAATTTGATTCAAAACCCAGAGATGACACTTTTGAAACCCCAAAACATCAAAATATATAGATAGGATCCTAATAAATAAATGTGGTCACAAATTCCTGATGCATATTTGTGACATACATGCATACATACATCTATCTGTCTATGTAGGTTTGTGCTTTACTTAAAGATGGATTGGGGGTCCTGCGTGGCTCGTTAGGCATCTAACGATTTCAACTCAGGTTGATTTCAACTGAGGTCATGATCTCACCATTCGAGAGATTGAGCCCCATGGTGGGCTCTCTGCTGGTGGCACAGAGCCTGCTTGGGATTCTCTCTCCCTCTCTCTGCCTCTCCCCCACTTGCTTGCTGGCTCACCCTCTCTCTCAAAATACATAAATAAACATTTAAAAATATATTTAAGATATATTGAGGTCAATTATGAGCCAGAACATTGAAAATATAAAATTTTGGAGACCTCAGGTTAAATGGGTTCTGTAGCATACACCGCTCGTCTCCCACACAATATCCGTTCTCTGCTTTAAAAACATAACCCAATTTTGTTGGAAACAGAAATATGTCTATCTTTCAAAGCTTTATTTACCTGCCCATCCTGTACCAGGCCTTCCTCCCTGGATCACAGATGAGAGGACTGGAGATGTAGCAGCTATGTTTTATCAATGAGGAAAAGTCCAAGAAACCTAGACCCTGACATTCTTGATGTGTTGAGCCAATGCCAGCAACTTGTCTTTCTCTGAACTTTTTGTTCTGCAAGAAAAAAATACTTCTTTTGAATAAACTTTAGGAAGCTGATTTTTCTATTATCTGTTGCCAAATGCCAGTGGGTTCTTTTTTGTTTTTCTTTTTGTTAAGATTTTATTTTTAAGCAATCTCTATACCCAACGCAGGCCTCAAACTTACAACCGAAAGGTCAAGAGTCTCATTCTCTACTGACTGAGCCAGCCAGGTGCCCCCAATGAGTTCTAATAGAAAAGAGCACTTAACCTCTGTGCTATAATATTATTCCTGCCCATCCTGTTTGTTCAGCTACCTTGGTAGGGATAAGATGAACCATTAAGATAATGATTCTTTGTGTGTACTATTAAAGGTTTAAATCAAGTTTTGCCAGCCTTCAAATATGTGTCAAAGAGCACATGAGCTTATAGTGGAACAAGTTGGTTGTGACAGTTCATCGCCCGAGCTGTAAGGAATGAGGCATCTGTAAAAACCAGGGGTGTGTTCGATATCTGCTTGCTTAATACTTTTTGGTATATTGCTGCACTGAGCTCTTAACAGGATTTTGAAGTGGTTTGGTAAAAGTTGATTAATTATATTTGCCCTAGAATAGGAACCCACCAGTGGAATTATATGCCATTTCATTATGGCAATACCTTTCAGACATCAGCAAAATAGAATAGCACATTGAACCCCCATATAATTATTACCCACCTTCAAAAGTTACCAACTTCCGGACAAATTTCTTTCACCTGTGCTATGACCCATCTCCCCACCCTTCCCCCAACTATGACCCACTGAATTATTTCAAAGCAAATCTGAGGTATTTCATCTATAAATATTTCAGTATGTATTTCTGAAAGATAAGGGCTATTTTAAAAATATAACCGCAATATCATTCTCATGTTAAAAAAAAAAAACTATCAAATATCTGGGCAGGGTTCAGTTTCTCCAATTGCCTCATAAATGGTATATTTGCAGTTGCTTAATGTTTTCTTCATTTTGGCTTTTTCTTTGCAGTTTATAAACTGCATTTTCCTGTTTGCATCTCATCTGTCCTTTAACATGTCTCTCTGTCCTGAATTTCCTGTTTTTGATCCAGTTATGCTTCAAGTTTAATTTTTTGTTAAAAATGTTTCATAAGTGGCATTCATACTCATTTTCATTCTTGTGTTCTTTTTAAAAAATATTTATTTATTTTTGAGAGACAGAGAGAAACAGAGCATGAGCAGGGGAGAGGCAGAGGGAGAGGGAGAGCAAGAATTTCAAGCAGGCTCCATGCCCAGTGCAGAACTCCACACAGGGTTCAATTTCACAACCATGAGATCATGACCTGAGCTGAAATCAAGAGTCAGACTCCTAACCGAATGAGCCACCCAGGCACCCCAAGAATTTTTTTCAACACTATCGTACTGTTTTCAGAAAAAGAATATGCTATTCTAATGAATTGACAGCAGTAACTAATTGATGAATCCTTTTTGCTGCATATTTGGCCATGATGGAGAGTTTTCAGGAACTGTGGAATCATATGACCCTTCTCCAAAATACCCAGCCTTCCTAACATGGCTAGTGAATATGATGGTGGTTCAGCCAGCTCTCACTTTTGAGTGAGCTATTTTGAATTCTGAACAGATGCTTCTAAGCTTTTTCCTCTTGGAGGTGGTTGCAGGTTAGCTATTCTGACTTACTTTGGAGGACTTTGGGATGGAGGCAGGAACATTAGAACCACAACAGTTCGCCCGGAGCCTGTTTCAGATTCTGTTTCCCTCTCTCTCTGACCCTCCACCGTTCATGCTCTGTCTCTCTCTGTCTCAAAAATGAATAAACGTTTAAAAAAACCCTGTTTCTTTAAAAAAAAAAAAAAAAAAAAGAACCACAACAGTTCACCTCCCACTGCTTTCTGCCCCACTCCCAAAGAGTCAAGTAAGCTGAAAACATGGGGAAATATTTCCAGTTAGGGATGTATACAAAAGGTAGGCATTGCTTTTGTCTATGTCAAATTCTCTTATGAGAGCACGTCTTAATTAGAGTAAAGGAGAAGTAGAGTAGAAAGTCTATAGAACTAGGGATGCCTGTGTGGCTCGATCAGTTAAACTTCCTACTCATTTAGGCTCGAGTCATGATCTCACAGTTCATGGGTTCAAGCCCTGCATTGGCCTCTGTGCTGACAGTGTGGAGCCTGCTTGGGGTTCTCTCTCTGCCCTTCTCCCACTCTCGCTCACATGCTCCTTCTCTCAAAATAAATAAGCTTTAAAAAAAAAGTCTACAGAAATATGAATTGAAATTATAAATTATTTAACATCAACTTGAAAACGGTTTCAGCTTAAGGTTTAGAGATGGGAAGGGACCTTTCTAAAAGCCAGCTTTTCCAACTCCATTTGCCAGATGGCTTGTAAATGGCTCAAAATACGTAAATGGCTCAAAATACGTAACTGCAAAATATTCTAACATACCAGTCAGAACCTAATTCTCTTCACTTCAGTAGTTTGTCTTTGGTTCAAGCAAATGCATGGGTTCCAAATACTCTTTAATTTGGGCAAAAGATACGATTTATAATGTAAAAAACCTAAAAATCATATTAATGATTTTATGAGTCAGAGAACCATTTTGTCCCACCCTCACTTCCTGGTGATTGGTTTTCTCTAGTAATAGTGTTGATGTAAACCATGATTACAGATAGCCAATGGAACAGTGAACTATGGGTACTTTAAACATACCTATAATATTAACTCAGGAGCATCAGCTAGTTTTTATCTTCTTTCTGCTGACATGGCTTGAAATTAGAAGTAGGAGAAGATACACAATAATTTTCAAATGCTGTTTAAAATTTGCCCTGGTTATGTTTTACAACTGGTATCAACCATGTCCACTTTCAATTTAGGTAGCTAATTTTTTTTTTAAATTCTATTTTTAGTAGGATAAGAGGAAGGACAAATGGGAACTAATGAGAAACTACAACAAATGAATTTCTGTCTCCAGAGAGATTCACTAAATCTTGTGCTCAGGGTTCTCCAAAGGTATCCATTCCTCCCCCCCCCCCCCCCCCATTACTCCAAGGAACTAGAATTTCATTTACATTCCCTCCTTCTTTGTACCAGAGAAGCTGCAGAGTCACCCAGAGGTCACTGAGACATGAGATTGAGATTGAAACATCCTGTCTCCAAAACTCAAGTTGGATGAATAATTAACTCATGTGAGTTGGAAGAATACAATTGTTACAGAAGGAAAATGAGTTAAATGGATTTATCTTTAATTTGCTTTCTCCCTCTTTTCTGTAACTTAGTTCACACATTCCTTATGGAATCCCTTTGCTTCCATGTGTACCCCTCAGAAAATAGTATCTTTAGTGTCTTTCCTTTAAGGTCTCATTTAAATATTACCTTCTTTGTGAAGCCCTCCTTCCCCCACTCCCCCCCCCCCCACTACTTTTTAAAGTTTATTTTGAGAGAAAGAACATGGATGCATGTGGGTGTGGGGGGATGTGGGGAGGGGCAGAGGGAGAAGGAGAGAAAGAGGATCCCAAGCAGGCTCCATGCTGCCAGCGAGCCCAACATGGAGCTCAATCTGAGATCATGACCTGAGTTGAAATTAAGAGTCAGATGCTTAACTGACCAGGCCACCCAGGCACCACAGTGAAGCCCATTTTAATCCTTGCTCCCATCATAATTATATTTCCTCTCTTTTATATCCCCAAAGCACTTTGTACATCTGCTATAATAATTACCAAAACTTGCCTTGAGGGACGCCTTGGTGGCTCAGTCGGTTAAGCGTCCAATTTCGGCTCAGGTCATGATCTCATGGTTCGTGAGTTTGAGCTCTGCATTGGGCTCTTCGTGGACAGTGTGGAGCCTGCTTGGGATTCTCTCTTTCCCTCTCTCTCCCTGCCCCTCCCCAACTTGCACACGCTCTATGTCTCTCTTCTTAAAGAAAAAAAAAAAAAAAAAAAAAGAAACCTGCCTTGATTTCACCATTTGTAAATTAGTGTGTATTTATGTGTCCGACTTCACTATTATCATGGTTCTTAGTATCCATCACAGCCTGATGCTATATTCTGCACACACATGAAACTCAGTAAATACATATAAATTATGATTCCTAGTTGTATCTTCTTGGATAGTATGAGACTGGACATGTCAATAAAAAGCTTTGGGAGCCTGGAAGATTTAGAGAACTGGGGATTTCAGAAAGGGAAGGGAAAGGAAGACCCCTGGATTGATTACAGTGAAGCCCAAGAGGTTTGTGAAGAGAGAAAAATAAGCTCTATTATTTGCTCTGCATTTGGTTCTTTCTTCTTTCTTTACAATGTAAAGGGTGCCCCACTTCTTTCTTCAGCCAAATCCTGCATCTTTGGTCTAGATCACATTCTATTCTGCACCTTCAGGGACTTAAGATCCATCAGTCATCCCATACTTGCTTCTTCAACATCTTCTTCTACTAAACCACCTCATGTGAGTACACAAGAGTGTTTCTAATTTAAGGCTGCATTTTATTCTGTTGTGAGAATGGATCTTAATCTAACCTTTCTCCTAATGGTGTTTATAGTTTCCAATATTTTGCTATTACAAGCAATGTTTTATTAAATAACTCTATCCTTTTTTATTTTGTTATTTTACATGTGCCAGTGTTTCTGAAGGATAAATTCTTAGAAGTGATTTCTGAATCAAAATGTTGGAAGATTTCCACCACTTTACACATTTTGCAGCAGTGTATGAGAGTGTCTGGTTCCTTTCACTGTTGCCAATACATGGCATTAAACTTTTCAAAATAGTTGCCAATCTGATAGATTAAAAATATTTCATAGTTTTAGTTACCATTTACAAGTGTGGTTAAACATTGTTATTGTAAGAGCTCTGTGTGTTGTTGTATATGTGTACGTATATGTGAATTGTTTATCCATGCCTTGTGACCATTTTCCTCACTGTGCTTTTGGTTACTTAAATTCTAATATATATTAGGGTCTCTTTCTAGTTCTCCATTCTGTTTTAGTGATCTGAAAAATTTTGCACCAATAACTATTTAACTGTAACCTAATTCACCTTTCAATTCTGATGGTACCATATCTTCCTTCTTTGAAAAATATTTTTGACTGTTCTGTTTCTTTTTGTAGATAACTTTTAGAATTGCTTTATTTATTTCTTAAAAAAAATTTTTTTTTAATGTTTATTTTTGAGAGAGAGACAGAGTGTGAGTCAGAGAGGAGCAGACAGAGAGGGAGACACAGAATCTGAAGCAGGCTCCAGGCTCTGAGCTGTCAGCACAGAGCCCGATGCGGGGCTCAAACCCACAAACCGCGAGATCATGACCTGAGCTGAAGTCAGATGCTTACTGACTGAGCCACCCAGGCGCCCCAAGAATTGCTTTATTTCTAAATAAATTCTACTTTGATTTTAATTGGGATTTAACTAAAACTATAAATTAATTTGGAAACAATATACAACATTCATTTTTTTGTTATGCTGAAACATGTTTCTTGGTTTATTCAAGTCTTTTTTTTTCCAAAAGAGGCAACAAATGTTTTATTTTGTCAATGAAAATTACTGTATTCACCACAAGCTTAAGAATATGTACATATATATACAAATATATATGTATGTATATATATTTGAATATATATACATATATATGTATATATATTTGAATTTATGGAAGTCAAGTCTTCTTTCTATTTTCTTAGGAAGTTTTACAATTTTCTTCACAAAATCGTTACACTTAATAATTACTTTCTCAGTGTAGCTGAAGATCTATACAGTTGATACTTGAACAAGGGGGTCAGGAGTTAGGACCCCCAACTCTCCAAGCAGTAAAAAATATGAATGTAACTTCTGACTCTTGAAAACTTAACTACTAATGGCATACAGTTGAGTGAAAGCCTTACCAATAACATAAAGTTGATTAACAGGTATTTTGTATGTTATATGTATTATTTACTGTATTCTTACAATAAAGTAAGCTAGAGAAAAGAGAATGTTTTTGAGAAAATAATAAGGAAGGCATACCTGGGTGGCTCAATCAGTTAAGCATCTGACTTTGGCTCAGGTCATGATCTCACAGCGGGTGAGTTCGAGCCCTGCATTAGGCTCTTGTGCTGACAGCTCAGAGACCCTGGAACCTGCTTTGGATTCTGTGTCCCTGTCTCTGCCCCTCTCCTGCTCATGCTTTGTCTTTCTCTCTCTCTCTCTCTCTCAAAAATAAATAAACATTAAAAAAAAATTTTAAAGAAAATAATAAGGAAGAAATAATATCTTTACATACTGTTCTGTAAAAACTCTGAATATAAGTGGACCTACACAATTCAAACCTGTATTGTTCAAAAATCAACTATAAATAATTTCTTAAAACATAATAGAATTTTAGTTTCCTCTTAATTTTTTTTTTTATTTAAAAAAATTTAAAAAAAAATTTTTTTTTTCAACGTTTATTTATTTTTGGGACAGAGAGAGACAGAGCATGAACGGGGGAGGGGCAGAGAGAGAGGGAGACACAGAATCGGAAACAGGTTCCAGGCTCTGAGCCATCAGCCCAGAGCCCGACGCGGGGCTCGAACTCATGGACCGCAAGATCGTGACCTGAGCTGAAGTCGGACGCTTAACGGACTGCACCACCCAGGCGCCCCCCAAAAATTTTTTTTAAACATTTATTTATTTTTGAGACAGAGAGAGACAGAGCATGAACAGGGGAGGGGCAGAGAGAGAGGGAGACACAGAATCTGAAACAGGCTCCAGGCTCCGAGCCATCAGCCCAGAGCCCGACGCGGGGCTCGAACTCACGGACCGCGAGATCGTGACCTGAGCTGAAGTCGGACGCTTAACCGACTGCGCCACCCAGGCGCCCCAAGTTTCCTCTTAATTTAATTCCTGTGAAACCAAAGATGAAATAGAAGACAAGGTCAGACCGTTGGCAATATTTTTTTTCTCAGCCTGCCATTCTTAAATGTCAGGAATTTATAATTTTCTGTAAGCATACATACAGAAAAGTATACAAACCATGTGTAACCATACGTAACCATAAGTACACAAACCATATGTATCACAAATGAGTCACTATTCTCTCCCAAAGGGTAACAATTGCTATCCTGGTTTCCAATATTAATAATAATATTATTTATAATCTATTTTATTTGTATTCAACAAATAAGTAAATATGTTACAGATAATCAGAGACATATTTCTCACTGGGAGAAAGGAGTTACAGATAAGGAAAGAGTGGGAAGCTAGAATTAATTCTGTGTTGCTAAATTGGAGTCAGAGGTATCAATATGGACTCTTGTTTATTTACAGATGATAGATACATTTAGATGTATATGTGTATGTATTATATAGGATTTTTTTCCTAACTCCATTGAGAGGGGCTACAAGCAGTGGGGCCCCAGTAGCAATGAGCATATCATCTAGGTTTCAGCTTTTTTTTTTTTTATGTTTATTTTTGAGAGAGAGAGAGAGACAGAGGGTGAGCAGGGGAGGGGCAGAGAGAGGAAGACACAGAATCCGAAGCAGGCTCCAGGCTCTGAGCTATCAGCACAGAGCCAGACACGGAGCCTCAACATGCGAACCTTGAGATCATGACGTGAGCCGAAGTCAGCCACTTAACCGACTGAGCCACCCAGGCACCCCTAGGTCTTAGCTTTTAAATCCTATTCTTAAAGGAACCAGGGCTCCCTGGAGAATTAATTGATTTCAGGGCTGGAGTAGTGGAAATACAAGATGAACCTAGAGATCTTGTGCTACCAGAGTGCTTAAAAACAAACAAAAACAGCATATCAAAGACACATAGAAATCAACCAGAAAAAAACCAAGCTGAAACAACTAAAATAATGATAGTACTGAATTCTAACCCAAAAAATTATAACACCATCAATTCTTGGTGACTATGAATAAAGCTACTATAAACATATAAACAGATAAAGCAATTTCAGGTTTTGGTATGAACATGTTTTTATTTCTTTTGGGAAAATTATCTAGCAGTGGTAAACAAATATCCATGAGTCTCCACTGATATCGGTAAGTGAATTAAGAAATGGCATTGGAGGAAAAAGCAGCAACAGCTCTTCTTTTCTGAAGAATTCCAAATTTAAACATAGAAGAAATATGGGGAATAGAAAATCACCATCAGAACACTACTTTGGGGACACCTGGGTGGCTCAGTCGGTTGAGCATCCGACTTCAGCTCAGGTCATGATCTCAAGGTTTGAAAGTTCAAGCCTCATGTCAGGCTCTCTGCTGTCAGCACAGAGCCTGCTTCAGATCCTCTGTCCCTCTCTCTCTGTCCCTCCCCTGCTTGCACTGTCTCAAAAACAAATAATTTACTTAAAAAAAAAAAAAAAGAACACCACAGTAATTGCTGCAGGCAAAATCCACCAAAGAATGGGCAGAGAAGTTAAAACAGAAACATGATATTTGTATAGCCTCAAAGTATCTCCCCAGCAGCATCACCACCCTAGCCAAGGAATCAAGTTAACGTGACCATTCAGATCAATATGCACTTTTTTTCTACACTGAACCCAATGTGTTGGTGGGACTCGAATTCGTGACCTCGAGATCAAGAGTCACGCCCCACCAATGTGTTTTTGATAGAGAAAGCTACATTAGTACTAACATGTCATTAGGTTTGATTTGGTTTATAATAATACACATCTTTTCATAGCCACTTCTTACATTTCTATAGCTCTTAATAGCTCACAAAACACTTTCACATACATATTATCTCTTTAATCCTCATACTAACTCTGAACATTGACATCACCTTCTGCATTTTATAGATGAAGAAACTAAAGCCTAAAAAGGATAAATTATTTGCTTCAGGTCAAATGGTGAATTAGTAGGAGAGCCAAGAATCCAGCACAAATGCTCTGAATTCAAGTCCAAATATCTTTTCCAAGAAATGATTTTAAAATACTAGGGACTGGGTGCTTAACTGGCCTGAGTGGCTCAGCCAGTTAAGCATCTGACTCTTGACTTCAGCTCAGGTCATGATCTCACAGTTTGTGGGATTGAGCCCCTCAGCAGGCTCCACCCTGAAAACATAGAGCCTGCTTGTGATTCTCTTTCTCCCTCTCTTTCTGCCCCTCCCACACTCAAGACCATGAGCATGCTCAAGTGCTCTTTTTCTCTCTCTTAAAATAAATAAATAAACATTTTAAAAAATACTAGGAATGCTTATTAATGATTATAAATGGATTTAAGTAAATACAGAGTATAACAGGCATTTAAAAATTTTATATATATTCAAGAATATACATCATGAAAATATATATAATACTTACAATAATAGATATGTTATATCTACATCATGGGTTGTTTTTTTTTTAAGTTTATGTATTTATTTTGAAAAAGAGAGAGCACTAGCAGGGGAGGGGCAGAGAGGAGAGACTTAATCCCAAGTAGGCTCCATGCCATCAGTGCAAAGCCCAAGTTGGGGCTCAAATTTACAAACTGTGAGTTCATGACCTGAGTCAAGATCAAAGGTTAGATGCTTAACTGACTGAGCCACCCAGGCACCCCTCTACCTCCTGTTTCTCAAAGTGTCCCTTTAACTCTGGTAAAGTGTCTCTTTTAACCTAGAGGTTTCAGAGGCCAAACTGAATTACTACTGTATAGCATTAGGAGAAATAAACTATAATCAGAGTATGGGAGTTAAGTACTTTGCATGCTTCATTTTGAGTTTGGAAAAAATAGAGAAAATTTTCTAAAATGCTTATGTGTGCTCATAGGCAAAGTAAAGCAGATGATATGGGTATTTGAAATTTACAGGCACAGGGACCCCTGTCTGCTCAGTCATAAGAGTGTGTGACTCTTGATTTCAGGGTCATGAGTTTAAGCCCTATGTTGGGTGTAGAGATTACTTAAAAACAAGTAAATGAAGGGGCGCCTGGGTGACTCAGTTGGTTGAGTGTCCAACTCTTGGTTTTGGCTCAGGTCATGATCTTATAGTTTGTGGGGTTGGGCTCTGTGCTGCTGGTGCGGGGCCTGCTTGGGATTCTGTCTCTCTCTGTCTCTCTCTCTGCCCCTCCCCCACTCATGTTCTTTCTCTCTTAAAATAAACTTAAAAAAAATAATAAGTAGGGGCACCTGGGTGGCTCAGTTGTTAGGTGTCCACTTCGGCTCAGGTCGTGATCTCAGGGTTTGTGAGTTTGAACCCTGCATCAGGCTTTCTGCTGTCAGCACAGAGCCTGTTCCAGATCCTATGTCCCCCTCTGTTTCTGCCCCTCCTCTGCTCATACTCTCTCTCTCAAAAATTAACATTAAAAAAATACATAAACTTAAAAAAAAAGACCCGGCTATAAAATTTATAGGCACCAATAGGTTGACAGTTTAAAGCAGAATAATGTTCTTCTGTGATCATTCTTGTCTGTAAATATACTGCTAGCCTATCTATTAATATCCAGCTGATATTGAGTCCATAGTAATATGATCACCAATAAAACCTGAAGTATGAATAAGATAGATACTATTATTGTACTGTTTATAAAATTTGGGTACAAGTATCTAACTCATTGTGGGGAAGAAGATGATAGCCCTTTCTAGAAAGTGCAAATGCACAATTGTCCAGTAATAAATTAATACTGAGTCATGGTCTTAACTGAAAGTGAAATGTTTGTTACTTGATCCAAGTAATTATCTTTATTTATTTATTTAAAAATGTTTAACGTTTATTTTATTTTTGAGAGAGAGAGAGAGGAAGAGAGAGCGCAAGTGGGGGACGGGCAAAGAGAGAGGGAGACACAGAATCTGAAGGAGGCTCCAGGCTCTGAGCTGTCAGCACCAAGCCCATCCTGGGACTCTAACGCCCGAACCATGAAATCATGACCTGAGCTGAAGTTGGGATGCTCAACCGACTGAGCCACTCAGGGACCCCAATAATTTCCTTTATTTAAAAGAGATATCCAGAGAGGTAATTATTCTTGTCAAATTCTTGCCTTTCACTATTTTCAAAATAATCCCCACATTTAGGTGGTTGAAGGATAGAGCCAGAAAAAGTATCTCATAGTTACAGTATTGAAGGTAGAGATAAATAGCACAGTTGAATAATTCACAGGTTTAAAATGCATATAATGAAAGCATAAAACATCATTTTTATCATCATAAAGCCCATGAATATATAAACATCAGTCTCTTTGTTTAGAGATAAAATTTAAAAGCAAAATGATAAAATCAGTTATATACAATGATTCTTACTGCATTGGGTATCATTGCTCGTGTCAGTTTTGTATTGTAGGAGAAGGAACGGCAGTTTCTTTTTAAAAAAAATTTTTTTTTCAACGTTTATTTATTTTTGGGACAGAGAGAGACAGAGCATGAACGGGGGAGGGGCAGAGAGAGAGAGAGAGACACAGAATCGGAAACAGGCTCCAGGCTCTGAGCCATCAGCCCAGAGCCTGACGCGGGGCTCGAACTCACGGACCGCAAGATCATGACCTGGCTGAAGTCAGACGCTTAACCGACTGCGCCACCCAGGCGCCCTGGAACGGCAGTTTCTAGTCTGTCTTAACTTGTTTTCAGAAAAGGTTAGGTCCAAAATATTGTCTTTTAAGTGAGAACTGGAGTTAAAACACCCAATTTCCTAAGTATTCTTTATCACCTGACCTTGCAAATTGTCCTCATTATTCCAAATTAAGTTCTAAAAAGTTGTGTGCTTACCTTGTGACCAGCGCTTTGTTAGGTTCAGAGCAACTGTGAAATTTTGACTGTAATGTCTGTCAGTAGGGGACAAGCTGCTTTAACAGATGTTCTAATGTGGAGAGTGGTTGCAATAATCTCTCCTCTCCCTACTTTTGATTTGTATGTAAAATCTACTATTCCATCAGTCAGGGTCTGGTTCAAGTATTATTAAGTATTATTAATAATAAACCTAATAGGGCACTTGGGTGGCTCAGTCAGTTAAGCATCCGACTTCAACTCAGGTCATGATCTCATGGTTCGTGGATTCAAACCCTGCATCAGGCTCTGTGCTGACAGTTCAGAGCCTGAATCCTGCTTTGGATTCTGTGTCTCCCTCTCTCTCTGTCCTTCCTCCACTAGTGCTCAGTCTCTCTCTCAAAAATGAATAAACATTAAAAAAAAAATAAACCTAATAATGGGGTACCTGGGTGGCTCAGTAGGTTGGCATCTGACTCTTAATTTTGGCACAGGTCATGATCTCATGGTTTCGAGCCCCGTGTAGGGCTCTGTGCTGACAGCAGGGAACCTGCTTGGGATCCTCTCTGTCCCTCTCTCTACCCCTTCCCTGCTCATTCTCTCCCTTCCTCTCTCTCTCTCTCTCTCTCAAAAATAAATTTAAAAAAGAAAAATAAACCTAATATGAGGCAGTCACTGTGTTGCCCCAGGGGATAAAATGGAGAGTAAAGAAGATATGTTTCCTGTCTTCACTGTATTTACAGATTGCTGGGGGAAAGCCAATAAGTAAAGAAGCTGTTAAAACTAAGTGTGACAACATCATATACACTAGTGACTTCTTTCTTTAACTTTTAGTAACTCCTAGAATTCCAGTCTTTTCCAAACTATAGGTTACAACCCATTAGTGGGTCTTAAAAGTGCATTTTTAGAGTAATTTTTAAAAAGTAATAAAAAAATGTATGCACAAAAGTAGAGAGAATAATATAGTAAACCCAGTACACTTATCCCCCAGATTTAAGAATTAATACGATTTTCATTTTCTTACTTTCATTTTAAAAAAGAAAATGGGAGGGGTACCTGAGTGGCTCAGTCGGTAGAGCGTGTGACTCACATCTCAGGGTCATGAGTTCAAGCCCCATGTTGGGCATGAAGCCTACTTGGAAAAAAAAATGAAAATGGGGTAGTTAAAAGGATAAGATAGACCAGACTAGAACTGGATAGGCTACAATATATGAGTGTATCACACTATGAATATTGTACATAGTAAGAGAAACAATTGTTCCATAAAATTGTGTGTGTATTTACTGAATTTAAGATATAAAAAAATGGGGGCACTGGGGTGGCTCAGTTGGTTAAGCGTCCAACTCTTGATTTTGGCTCAGGTCATGATTTCATGGTTTGTGGGTTTGAGCCCCACATTGGGCTCTGTGCTGACAGCACAGAGCCTGCTTGGGATTCTCTTTCTCCCTCTTTCTCTGTTCTCCACCCCCCTCCCCCCAAATAAATAAACATTAAAAAAAAAGTTCTTATAAAAGAGATATAAAAAATGAATGGGATTCTGTGAAAAAGAACAAAAGGAAAGGAAAATGAAGTATCCATTTGTATTCCTATTAGTGAGTACAGTTCTGTGTAAGAAGGCTCTGGATAAATGTTTGGTAATGACAACAAGCAACAGAAACATGAGGAGCTAGCTAGAAGAAAATTACATATGTATAAAGTTAACTGTGTTTGTTTTTTTTTCATAAAGTTAACTTTTTAAAACAGGGAGCTGGCTTATAAGGTAGTATTTTCATTCTTATACACTATTACTCAACTAATGTTGACTAAGAACTTACTCTGTTTCAGGCAATATGCTAAGTGGTTGGGATGCAGAAACAAATACAGCACAGCACTTCTTTCTCGGAAAGAAGTTGTTTGGAGAGTTGTTTGCTGTTGTTTGGAGAGATAGCTGGAGAGAATAGTCTATCCTCCACGTAAAAGAATCAACACTTGAAAATGCTCATCTCATTATAACTAACACACACATACAGGTCTGTATAGCTGTGTTTAATTTTTGTTTTATACTAATGAGATCATACCATACATATGAACCAACAAATTGTTTTTCATTAGATAATGTATCAGAAATATCTTTATAAATAAGTACATATAGGGGCACCTGGGTGGCTCAGTCAGTTGAGCATCTGACTTCGGCTTAGGTCAAGATCTCACAGCTTGTGAGTTAGAGCCCCACATTGGACTCTGTGCTGACAGCTCAGAGCCTGGAGCCTGCCTCCGATTCTGTGTCTCCCTCTCTCTCTGCCCCTCCCCTGCTCACGCTGTCTCTCTCTCCTTCAAAAATAAATAAACATTAAAAAAAATTAAAAAAAAAGTGCATATAGTGCTATCTCCTTCTTTTCCATGGTTATGTAAGGGTGAATGTCATAAGTTACTCATTTCCCACTAAATAGGTTGTTATTCTAAGTGTGTAAGGCTGCAATGAACCTGTATCTTTACATACCCTTGCTGGCTTTTCTATGGGATAGATTCTTCAAATTGGGATTTCTAGATGTTTGCTTGTCTTTTAATGCTGTCAAAATGTTTTGCCTTCTAAGAAGTTGCTTATTTACATACTTGTCAACTATTTGAATAAGTATTTCCCCATACTATTACCAACACTATATATTATTAATCCTGTATGTTATTAAATTTGTAATCTCAAGGTCATGAATCTCTTTGTTTTTAAATTTTGCACTTCCTAAACTATTAGTGGGATTGTCCACCTTTTTAAAAATAAATTTATTGGCTATTATTCTGTGAGTGTCCTTTGTATATCCTTTGCCCATTTTTCAACGTTTATTTATTTTTTTGGACAGAGAGAGACACAGCATGAACAGGGGAGGGGCAGAGAGAGAGGGAGACACAGAATCGGAAACAGGCTCCAGGCTCTGAGTCATCAGCCCAGAGCCCGACGCGGGGCTCGAACTCCCGGACCGCGAGATCGTGACCTGGCTGAAGTCGGACGCTTAACCGACTGCGCCACCCAGGCGCCCCCTTTGCCCATTTTTCTATCACGTGTTTCATTACCAATTTTTAAGAGTTCCTTAGCTTTTTTGTGATACTAACCTAGTGTGTATTGCAGATGTTTTTCTCTGTCATTTGTATTCTAATTTTGCTCATGGTGGTTTATGTAGAACTGAAGTTTTCTTTTTCTTTTTTTAAAATGTTTATTTATTTTGAGATAGAGAGTGAGTAGGGGAAGGGGAGAGAGAGAGAGAGAGAGAGAGAGGGAGAGAGAGAGAGAAAATCCCAAGCAGGTTCTGTGCTGTCGGCACAGGGCCTGATGTGGGGCTTGATCCCACAACCCTGGGATCATGACCTGAGGTGAAATCAAGAGTCAGATGCTCAACTGACTGAGCCACCTGGGCTCCCCATAGAACTGAAGTTTTCATGTTTCATGTAATCATATCTGTCACTTCTTTTCATGTGGGTTCTGATTTTTGTATTTTGCTTCAGAAGGACCTCTCCACTCTAAAATAATAAAAATAGGGGCACCTGAGTGGCCCAGTCAGGTTAAGCCACTGACTCTTGATTTTGGCTCAGGTCATAATTTCATGGTTTGTGAGACTGAGCCCCTTTGCAGTCAGCACAGAGCCTGCTTGGGATTCTCTCTCCCTTTCTCTCTGCCTCTCCCACAGTCACATGTGCTCTCTCTCTCTCGAAATAAATAAATTTAAAATAAAGAAAATAAAATAATAAAAATAACCTCCCATGTTTTCATCTAGTACTTTTATGGAATTAAAAAATGTTTAACTCTTTAATCTAGCTGGAATTAATTTTTGTATGTAGAGGGAGGTAAGGAGCTACCTCCCCAATTCTAGCACTGGCCAATGGGTAGACAATTTTCTTGATATAATTTGTTTAAAATTTATGCCTGTTTCAATTCTGTGTCTCCCTCTCTCTGACCCTCCCCCGTTCATGCTCTGTCTCTCTCTGTGTCAAAAATAAATAAACGTTAAAAAAAAATTAAAAAAAAAAAAGAAAAGGGGCGCCTGGGTGGCGCAGTCGGTTAAGCGTCGGACTTCAGCCAGGTCACGATCTCGCGGTCCGTGAGTTGGAGCCCCGCGACGGGCTCTGTGCTGACAGCTCAGAGCCTGGAGCCTGTTTCAATTCTGTGTCTCCCTCTCTCTGACCCTCCCCCATTCATGCTCTGTCTCTCTCTGTGTCAAAAATAAATAAACGTTAAAAAAAAAAATTAAAAAAAATAAAATTTAGAAGAAAACTCTGAAAGGCAGGATCAGTTCCACATGAACCATACAGACTGAAAGTAATTATTACTATTGAATCAGAATATATGTTGTACAGACAAACAAAGCTCTGGTATTATCAGTGCTATTATCCTAGACAGTTATAAGGGAGTCTACAAGTACATTATCAGGAACTCTCCAAAAAGTGGCATTTCTAGGAAACAACTTTGTGTTAGTATGCTTGTTTGTACATGGCTCATTTAATGTGATACCTGGGCAAATAGGTGGAAATAGTAAAAAACAAAAACAAAAACAAAAACAAAAAACAAAACCCAAAAAACCAGAAAAGATATTGAATGGTATGGAGGCTATCACTCTGGGCTGGCTAGCCCAACAACCATTTCTAATCCCCTCTCCCTTGCTTGCCTACACTGCAAATGGAAAAGTTGACATACTTGATTTCCCACCTTCCTTCTCAACCAGGATGGCCATGTGACACAGTTCCAGCCAATGGATATAAGTGCAAGTCTTATATCTGGTATGTATGGCCCCATCCTTCCCACTTTTCCTTCTCTGAACACACAAACCTGATGGCTGAGCTGCAGCAGACATCCTGTGTTCTGGAGAAACTGGCCCCTCTGCTAAGGATGGAGAGGAGGCAGAAAAAGCCTGAGTCCTTGATGACACCAGTAACACACCAGCCCTGGTCTACCTGAAGACGTTTAATAATGCAAGATAGTTAAATATCATAATTCCTAAGTCACTGTTAGACAAGTTTCCCGAAGCTAAAAGTATTTTTAATTAGTACAAATGATGTGAACCCCATATTCTGGGAACAGTGAAACAAAACAGTTTTAATATTTCTTACTAATGCATTCATGAAATTATCATAAATTAATTTCTAGGGATTATTTTTTTATAAAGACTTACAAAGAAACAATTTAAAATGATAGAATTTATTTTAATATATTGATATATATGTATACACATATACTATTTTAAAAATAAGCATGTAAAGTATAATTGTTATAAAACATAAGTCAGCCTTAATTTAATATTATCAGAGTAAAAGAGCATGTATAGAAGTCAATCTAACATTTTTGCATCTGCCTTTCAAAGTTAGAATACACAAAAGATTTAGCGCATTGTATTTTATCTTATTTCAGTCTTCACATTATCATCATTGGGTATAAATACCCTTAGGAATGTGCCAACTTATAACTTACATTCAAATAACCCAAATCTCTTAACAGTTATTAAAGTACCATTAAGTCACCTAAAATGAGTCATCTAAAAAAATACTGGCCTAAATTAAAACCCTGAGGAATTAAAATCTTTTTACACAATAGTTTTGGTTAAGTGTGATTCCATGTTTGACTACTTCATTTAAGGTCATACTTGGTAAGGCATAGTAAAAATAAAATCTACATAAGTTACAGTCTAAATCTATATTTCATTTCTTTCTACAAAGTTGTTTTGTTTCCCCAAAAAAGTTTTTGCAAGTCATTCTGGACCTCTTCACTACCTGCTGGCATATCTGCTTTATATACAGTAGTTAAGATTTGTGCACTAAGCTGAGCTGCCTTTACATGGTAGTTCAGACAAAATGCACCTAAACAACTACATGCTAGAGAGTTCATGTCCATGCTCCACCATGGCCTGAACAAACTGCTTGAAGACTCGATCCATGTAAGTGGACTGCCTTGGCCAGATTCCCTCCAGAAAACCAATATGGCCTCCATAAGAAGTAAGGACCAAAGCAACATTAGGGTTTTGCTTGGCAGTTTCAATTGGAATAGCTTGGGGAAAAAAAAAAAAAGATAAGGGAAGGGGGGAGGTAAGAGAAGGAAAGGAGAAAAGAAAATATATAATTATTACTGGTTCCTGTTAGGAATAGTACATGCTTTTATCATTTCTAATCATTATAAACTGAAACACCATTACATAAATAAATATTTGTAATTAGTACAGCTAATGGAATAAGTCTACTTTATATCAACCATCTACATTCTTTTTCTTTTTTAATTTTTTAAATATTTATTTATTTTTGAGGGGGGGAGGGGCAGAGAGAGAGAGGGAGACACCGAATCTGAAGCAGGCTCCAGGGTTTCAAGCTATCAGCACAGAGCCTGACACAGGGCTCGAACTCATGAACCACAAGATCATGACCTGAGCCAAAGTCTTAACTGACTGAGCCACCCAGGCTCCCCACAACCATATGCATTCTTATAACAGATCATGTTTACAGTTACGTACTGAACCATCATTTTTGGAAGAATCAATCCAAGTGTTTAATCATAACATAAAAGTATAAAAAGGCCTAGTCTTGTTTTGAGAAATTAAAGTAAGGTAATACAAGGAATGGTGAATACTTACATTATGCTATAAGATTCCCACTTAGGTATTATACCAGGAAAAACAAAAAAGCAACAACAATCTTCTCACCTTTGTAAGAGTTATAAATTCATTATGTATGACTTTGGTTAATTTTACATGAAGTTAGATTCCTGAGGGGCCAATACAATTGTTGGCAATATTAAGGACTCAAAATTAAACAACGATTTATGTAGTAAAAATATATACAGATAGCAAAAAAGAGTGGAATAAAATATTCCCAAGTGATAACAGTGTTTATATTTGGGTGGTTAAACGTTGGTGATTTTTCTTTTTCTTCCTTGTCTGAGTTTCTATTCATAGTAAGGAGAAAGAAAAATTTTATTTTGAAAATATAGTTGCAATATTTAAATAATTCACTCGCAATGACAATCTTTTCATATACTCTACAAAATCTATTAAAGGATGTGAATTAAAGTTGTTTTATTCTTATTTCTTTCTCCCACACTTGGAGTTCAGTGAACTGTTTTGATTTAAGATCTATAATGAATCACTACCTGGCATAAGAAGTGTTTTAATTTCAGATACTGCTAAATCTTATCTCCTTAATTAAGGTAACGTGGTTGTTGCAGTATTTAGACCTTCATATCTTGGGTAGAGTCTTAAAGGTAAATTAGCTAATTAAAGGTAAGATCTCCCTACCCCCATACCCTTCTAATGAAGGAAAGGAAGCTGACACACTCTAGGAGAACTGAGACCCTTCCAAGGGTCTTGCTGCTGTGCCCAAACTGCCTGTTCAGATGATGCTCTGTTTGACCTTCACAACACTCCCTGAAGAATAAACTTAGAGACTCTAAATCAAGGCCTGGCAAGCCAAGCCCTTGCCCAAAGGGGTTCTGAACTCTTATCCTTAGCCGGCCCCACCTAAAGAAGAGTACTTCCTATCTTGGGATAAGGTGTGTGAGCTTAAGGGGAGGGGCAGGTGAAATGACATACTATTTTTGTTTTTCCTTTTTCACCTCACATTAAAGGCTTCAATTTAGAATGCTTCATTTGCCTCTGATGAAATTATTATGAGCTCCAATTTCACACTCTGGATACACTCAGGAATTTATAACACCGATAGTTACAGACATACCAGAAGAACAAAAGGCTGTGCCACGTTTGAGTCATGTGAAAGATGCTGGCTGCCTGTGCTCTCAGAATGCAGACAATTGTCTCCTATTTCAATGTGGCAAGACTATCTTAAGGGCTTGGGAAAGAATAGGAAATGATGAGTTTAAATTTCAATCAAATGGGGCAGGTTAAAATGCTGGGAAGTTTTTGTTGGTAAAAGAAGGGTCTGTGAAATATTAAAAAAGAAGGAGAAATAGTAGACTTTCTTAATCCAATGAATATAGGCTAAATAACCACCATGCAATTCAACTAATACTAAAGTTCACTATTTCATTTCTTGGTATGTGGTGAAAGGCCAAAAAGTTCCAGCCATCTACAATTACTTGTGATTAATCATAAATCACATATAAAAATGACATCTCCTGCAGAGATGATAGGTGATTTTTATTTTTATACACTTTGGGGATTTTCTGAAATTTTGACACTACACATGTGCTGTGTTTGTAATCAGATTAATTTTTTTTTTTTAATGAAGTACTTGGGAATATGTTTTTAAAGTGTTTAGGGGAGAAATGAGAACAAAACTGTATAAAAAGCTTTGTGAAATTTCATTAGAAAAAATTAGAGATTGAGTCTACTGATTCTTATGATGACTTCTAATCATCTTGTATTGCTTCAGTATACCAGCCCATGCATATATATCCTTGCTACCAAATTCATATTTCTTTTTTTAAATTTTTTTAATGTTTCATTTATTTTTGAGACAGAGACAGAGCATGAACAGGGGAGGGGCAGAGAGAGGGAGACACAGAATCAAAAGCAGGCTCCAGGCTCTGAGCTGTCAGCATAGAGCCTGATGCGGGGCTCGAACTCACAAACCGTGAGATCATGACCTGAGCCGAAGTTGGACACTTAACCGACTGAGCCACCCAGGTGCCCCCCAAATTCCATATTTCTTAAATTAAGAGGGCAAGAAAGTTGATTTGGGCATAATTTTTTTTTATATGGTATCCAGGGGGAAAACAAAGACTGTTTCTTTTCAGATGGGACCGAATGTGCTACACTCATTGAGATATTCAAGGACGTCATGTTTATAAGGTCTCAAGTTTTCTTCCAGGTTAAAAGGGGAAAAAAAATGTCAAAGTCTTCTGCTTAAGAAGCTCAGGAAGAAAAGCCAAGTGATGACAATAGACTTGTAAGGCAAAGAGTTCGAGCCCCACGTCAGGCTCTGTGCTGACAGCTCAGAGCCTAGAGCCTGCTTCGGATTCTGTGTCTCTCCCTCTCTGCCCTGCCCCTGCTCATGCTCATGCTCATGCTCATGCTCTGTCTCTCAATAATAAATACATGTTAAAAAAAAAAAAGATTAAAGAAAAAGTTATAAAAGATAAAGTTAAAGTTAAAAGTTATAAAGAAAAGTTATAAAAAATGAGAACAAGCAAAATATTTCAGTCATAATTGATTCTAAACCTCTCACAATTAACTAGATAAGCGTCTGTGAAACTTTTTAAAGTGATCTCAGAAATTTAGATATAAATTATGAGTATTTAGTAATTTTTTTCTATTCCAGTGGAAAACATTTTATATGTCTGATATTTTACTTCTCATTACTGTATTTTCTTAAAGAGAACAGTATTTTAAAACTGTTAATTCAGGGGTACCTGGGTGGCTAAGTCAGTTGAGCATCCAATTTCGGCTCAGGTCATGATCTTATGGTTCACAGGTTTGAGCTCCGCATCAGACTCGATGCTGTCAGCACAGAGCCCCCTTCGGATCCTCAGTCCTCATCTCTCTCTGCCCTTCCCTGCCCTGGCATGCATGTGCCTTCTCCCTCTCTCCCTCAAAAATAATTAAAATTTAAAAAGAACCCGGTTAGGGGCGCCTGGGTGGCTCAGTCAGTTAAGCGGCCGACTTCGGCTCAGGTCACGATCTCGCGGTCTGTGAGTTCGAGCCCCGCGTCGGGCTCTGTGCTGACAGCTCAGAGCCTGGAGCCTGTTTCGGATTCTGTGTCTCCCTCTCTCTCTGCCCCTCCCCCGTTCATGCTGTGTCTCTCTCTGTCTCAAAAATAAGTAAAAACGTTAAAAAAAATTTTTTTTAAAAATAATAAAAAGAACCCGGTTAATTCATGTCAAAATGTATACAAATAAGTTAATTTTACCATGACTTGGTGAGAAAACATCATCCACAGAATTCAGACACAACACTGGAATTCCTACTGATTTTAGTCTACGATTAGGGCTGGCGTCAGTATAATAATCATCAATTGTTCGGTATCCAAACATGACTGAAGTGAATCTCTTATCAAACTCTCTAATGGATTTAGCCTGAAAAATAAAAACAGATTATTTCTACTCCTGGAATCCAAAGAGGAAATAAAAATATTAAATAAAGTTTCTCTCCTACCTTCATGACATGATCCATGTCGATTTGTTTTACAAACATATGTCGGTGCCTGCAACAAAATAATTTTAAAGGTAAAAAATTAAGGTAAAAAAAAATTGAGGATATTGCTATCTCAATCAGACCTAAAATACATAATAATAAATAACAAAACAGTCTAACACTGTTTTATGTTAGGGCACAAAGTTGGTACTCAGTAACTATTTACTTAATCAGACTTAAGTACATTGATATTTATCCTAAAGACATTTTTTAAGAGTACTTTTTTCTTTACTGAAAGATATTATAACTAGTTTTGTAATAATAAATGTAAATATTGTTTCATAACAACTTGTACCTACACACTGTTGCTGTTAAATCAATTTGGCCAAAAAGGCCTTACTTAAGCCAGAAGCTTTCAATTGGATAAATCACTTGAAGACATTATTTTTAAGTTGCTATATTGAAAATTAAAAGTTATATTTTGTGTGATTATTTTTTAACTGGCGGTCATTTTTCTTTCTTTTTAAACATATTTTATTTATTTATTTATTTATTTATTTAATTTTAAGTAAGCTCTATACCCACTGTGGGGCTTGAACTCATGACCCTGAGAACAAGAGTCGCATGCTCTACCGACTGAGCCAGCCAGGCAAACCTAAATAGTGGTCATTTTTCTTATATAACTGATACTTTAATTCAGATCATTCACTTTTCTTACTACTGTGCCCCATTTCAGTGATGAGTAATTAGTGATCTAATTTTTAAATATTTTAATCAATATTTTATACTCAACATCTGTAATTTAATAAGTAGGTTAAGTTTAATCCAATGTTTAATGTCAACTTTTGGGATAACTATGGTTTTCAAGAAGTCATGTACCAATTAACTATACTTTTTATTTAGCATTTATATTACATTGATCAATTCACCTAAAAATAGATGGTAATAGTCATCAACAGAGACACCTCTGTTCTTTGTTATCACACCAATTTAAATGTTAGAAGATACACAAACAATTCCAGAAAAACTAATGCAAACATAGTATTCTGATAATCTTAAGAAATGTGTGGGCTGAGAATATCCAAGTGCATTTTCCTAAGCTTCTAAAACATATCATGTTTGCAAGCATATGCTTAAGAAACTACATTATTCAGCACTAATAACACTTAATAACATTGCTTACTACCTAGGAAAGAATTCGGTACTGATAAGATTAGCAATAGGTAGAAGAACTAGGGAAACAGTATAATGTTACTCAACACATTCAATGCTAATGCTTTTAGTCCTTTAGAATAATTTAGAACAGTGATCTTCAAAGTGGGGACACATACCCTACAGGTTGTACAAGACAGTGCACTGGGATACAGAAAGAAAACATTACAACTTTTACCTATATTTTTAGCTTATACTTAAAATATTTATTTTTTGTATATATTTATAACAAAGAATATTTGGGTTAGTAAATGCATATAATGCAAACATAAATATACAAGTATTAGCAGTGTTATACTTTACAACTTTTTTCTGTTGGGGCATGTAATCCAAAAAGTTTGAAGATGTCAGATGTTAAAAGATGACTCACTTATTAACTGAAGACTGGAGGCAGGTTGTCAAATAGTAATTAAAAAGCAGCCAGTTGAGTGGTTTCTCCAACGACTCAGAGCAAGCAAAAGTATTCCAACCAACTGAAAAAGTTGCAGCTGCCTTCAATGGAGTTTTTGGCCCAATTTTGCCTAAGTAATTCAAAAGCAGCATACTAAAATGGGGAGAAACAGGAAACTTAGTGATTAATTTGTTGTATCTCTCAAGACATCTAATTTCTTTTTTTTAAAGCTTAATTTAATTTATTTTGAGAGACAGATAGAGAACAAGCGGGGGAGGGGCAAAGAAAGAGGAAGACAGAATCCCGGGCAGGCTTGCACTATCAGCGCATTGGCTGACAGGGGGCTTGAACTCACAAACTGTGAGATGGTGACCTGAGCTGAAGTCAAGAATCGGACAATTAATTGACTGAGCTACCCAGGTGCTCCCAACAGAATGTTTCTAATGTCCAGGCCACATAGATTATCAAAATGATATTGATAACAAAATGATAATGATTAAAAATATACAAATCTTTGGACCTCAGTCTCTAGGTGAATGTTTAGTTTTAGTATGTGAGGGGTGTTTCAGGCAAACTTTTCTATAATTAGCCACACAGTAAATATTTTAGGCCTTCCTGGCCATACAGTCTCTGTCACAAATACCCAACTCTATGATTGTACTGCAAAAGCAGCTGTAGACAATATATAGGTGAATGGACATGGCTGTGCTCCAACAAAACATTCTGCATGGATGAAATTTAAATAAATTTCACATAATTTTCACATGACATGAACTATTCTTCTTTTGGTTTTTTTTTTTCAATCATCTAAAAATATAATAACCATTCTTAGCTCTTGGACTGTACAAAAACAGACAGATTGCCAGATCTGACCTGTGAGCCATGGTTTGCCAACCCTTGGCATAGATGAGAGAGCAAGAAGGAGTGGTTTTTCAGATGTGGCTGCACATTGGAATCACCTTCGGAGCTTTCAGAACTATTACAGATGTCTGGGTTTAGCCCTGGAGATTGTGAGTAATGGGTCTGTGTGGGCATCCTGGTTGCCTCTGAGCCCTTGCCCTCTAAAGTAAGTCTCCAAAGGGCTTCCTAGTGTAGAGTTAGACTTTCTGAGTTATGGCAGAGCTTTTGGCCCCCAAATCACTTATTTTCTCTTCCTACTCTTTCCTATTCTTTGTCCTTATCTATCACACATTTTCCACTTTTCCTTTGATTCCATCAATTTTCCCAATTTTAATCTAGTTCTATTTTAGTAAAAGGAACGAGAATGGGGTTTAATCTAACACTAATGTCAGAAATATAAGTTTACCATTGCCAACTAAAAAAGGGACGATAGCCTAAATTCTGCTTCTCATTGTATTTTCCATTCTTTATTTCTCCAATTGCCGAGGTTGTGAAATAGGAGAAATGGGTAAAAATTGTCTCATTCTCTTTCCCAAACCAACTGGCTTGCAGAGTGAGTGTGATGAGGTTTTAAATCAAAAGTGGAGATTTTTGTTTTGCTTTTGCAAATGACTCTTAATAATGACTGTACTCCTAAAATAATAATAATAATAATAATAATAATAATACGATGATGATGATGATGACTGTACTGCTGGTATAAGGTTCTGTGGTTCACTAAGTCATTTAAAGAATAATGTTTACTCTTCTGTGAAGGGTTCATTCTAGGGTCTTAGTTTTGGTGGCCCTATTCTTTGTTTTGAAGTCAGAGAGTGCCTGCATGTCAGTAAGATAATGGGCAAATTGGAAGGGTTGGAAGGGAAGCTCTCAGGAGTAGGAAGGATCGGTAGTATTCATGACCAAGTAGGGGGGGATACTCCTTGGCTATTATTCAAGAGCAAAATAATACCAAGATGTTACTCCAAAACAGTTTGTTTTACTTTGACAGAAAAAGGACTCCATTTTTTCACCAAAAGAGAGAGAGAGAGAGAGAGAGAGAGAGAGAGAGAGAGAGAGAGAAGAATCCAGAATTAAGAGATTAAGAGTCATATCAACCCTAATTATGGACCTTATCTGGTTCTTAACTCAAACTGTAAAACCAACCAACCAAAAGTCGAAGAAATGTGACACTGACAAAATATTTGACTTGATGATTTTTAGAAACTGTTAGTTTTGTTCAGGTCTGATACCAGTGTGTGTGTGTGCTTTAAAGAGAAATCACCTTTTAGAAATTACCTACTGAAATATTTATAAATGATATAAATCTCATGATAGATGAGATTTATTTAAGATAATCAGAATTGGGGAGGAATGGAGGGTAAGCCTGATTAGCAAGATTATCTGTGAGTTGATAATTATTGAAGCTGTATGAAGAAGGTTGATTATTATTGAAACCAGCTTATTAGTATATGTGGGAGATCATTATTCTCTTCACTTTTATGTGAATTTTAAATACATTCTTTAAAGCTTGTTTATCATCTCATTGGGAGACTGAAACTTGACTGGGTCTAGAATGACATGGATTCCTTGGCTAGACTCAGTTCTGGCTTAAATCCCCTACTGGGTCACAGGCATCACAGGTATGGGGATTAATCCAGTCCACAAGGGCACTGGATGTTAGGATCTTCAACAGACTACATTTTTGTCTGTTGCATTTCCAAAAGAAAAAAAAAATGTGTCAAGCTGTAAAACATCCCCAAGTGGTAAGCCCACTTGGGAACGTGTCACAGTGCTAGGCAACTAGAAACGGTGCTTCCTTCAAACAATTTACAAGACATTAATATTCAATCAGCTGCAAAGGCTAATGGTCAAGTTCTGCCTTCAGCACTGAGGCTTCAAAGGGACATGAATAGGCATTTCCCAGGAGCTTCTGAATAGAGAATCTGGGCCTGTTTATGTAAGGTCTGGCCTTTAAAAAGTCAAGAATTTATATGATTAAGGGAAAAAGTTCAGCTGGCTCCCTGTCCTCTATGGCTCACATTATGGAGCAAAGGAAAGAGAAGTACACTAAGCACAATTCACAGATTCTGCCTGGATTTTCTGCACTGATTCAGATTTCTTCCTTTTTAGTAGGTCAAGTCAGACCTTCCATGCTAATGTAAGAAATGTATTCTTTTCTTCTTAGTTTTATGTTTTTCAGAATCTAAAAAGCTGTGGTTACAGACTATTTTTCGGAATCTATCATTTGTAAAGCCTATTCATTTTCAGGTAAATATACTCCTAAGATGTTCTGAAAATTGAAATGGCAGATAAATCAATGACAAAATTAAGAAAAAATACACTTTCTATCTCATGTGTTTGCTGATTTAAAAAAGTACTTCTGGACAAGAGCTTAGGGAATCTAAGCATGGTAAAATGCCAGATAATTAAAATTTTGCCAGATTATTAAGTTCATAATCACTAGAACAAAAAAAGATAAACAATTATTAGTGGAAATGAGTAAACATGGCATAAATGTTCCAAATAATCCTCAATGTAACTGCAAGAAGCACAAATTATAATATTCATATGCTTAAAATAGCAGCTGGAGTAGGGTTAACAATAAAACTTCATAGTTTCTAGGAGAGCATTCCAGGGTAGGTCCATCTGCCCAGCAACAAAACAAAACAAACAAAAACACCACACCTGGAGAAAAACAGTTTTGAAGGTCTCTTCAGCTGGAGAGAGCAAGAAGTGATTACTTCTATGACTGGAATGATGAAAGTCAGACTACAAGGTCAGCTTCCTGTGTGGTGCTGGAGGATGCACTTACAAGGACGGCTGGGAGTACATTAGGGAATCTGAAGGTCAACATGGCAGCTGTCGAGTGATGGGAATCAACATCATGGGATTCCAATAAGCCTTCAGGCTCACAAAATCCTAGTATCCCAAGGAGATACTTGTATCCTTTTCACCACAGAGACTGGTTGCCAAGGAAAAATTAAAAGTCACCTGAATTAATTACTTCATTCATTCAACCGTACATGGTGAAATAAGACAAAAATAATCAAACATTTATTTTAAAATGCCTATGTAGTTTATAGAGTTCTGAAAGAAGCAGTCTGTAAGTCCACTTCTCTCTCCGACACATTTTTTATTTTATTAAAAAAATTTTTTTAAATTTTATTTATTTTGAGAGAGGCAGAGTGAGTACAAGTGGGGGAGGGAGAGAGAGCGAGGGAGACAGAATCCCAAGCAGGCTTCATGCTCTCAGCACAGAGCTTGGCATGGGGTTTGAACTCGTGAAACTGTGAGATCATGACCTGGGCTGAAACCAAAAGTTGGAGCTTAACCAAATGAGCCACTCCTGTCAGACATTTTAGAAAGGAAAAACCTTACCCTCCCATTGAAACCCCTGCTGCCAGGAAAGGAGCAGAAGGGTACAGACTGTGCACGTGGTGAATAACTGTCTCCAAGTCTTCAGTGTTAGCACAACAGTAAGTCCTTGGTGTCTGTAAGCAGAGACAGGTAAAGCACAAAATTTAAAATTATGAGGCTAATGATTTGCATAATGCAGAAATGTAAAAAGATCAAGAAGACATAAACATGAGAAAATAACCTTTGTTTGCACATACTATGAAAAATAATTTATCATATTCATATCTTACAGTTCACACATATTCCATATAAAGTCAACACGATCTGAGTTGGCACTGACCAGAAGACTTTGGTCACGCAAGGAAGGCTTGACAAAAATAGGGCAAGACTGATACAAATACCTTAAATAGAATACACAGTACCAAACTCAAATGTGTCTCCAATTTAACAAGAACAGGATCAATTTAGAAAGAAACAGTGGAAAGTTACACTTTTATTTTGGAAAAAAAAAAAAAATTATGCCTGACAAAACCAAAGTAATTGATTAATTAAAAAAACAAGCAAACAAACAAAAGAGACTTTACAATAATGCCACGAAAATTTTTAATTGTGGCTGCTTTCTAACTGGGGGACTGTTTTTTTTGTTTTTTACATTTGTTTTCAATGTTTATTTACTTTTGAGAGACAGAGAGACAGAGCATGAGTGGGGAAGGGGCAGAGAGAGAGGGAGACAGAGAGCTGAAGCAGGCTCCAGCACAGAGCCCGACGTGGGGTTCAAACTCACGAACCGCGAGATCATGACTGAAGTCGGGTGCTTAACCAACTGAGCCACCCAGGTGCCTCGGGAACTGCTTTCTTTATCCTGAGTGTTGTCTACCAGTGAGTGAGTGTGGTTTTCTGGCACTGCCTTCACTCTCAATAAAGGAATGTCCAGTTGGATTTATTAAATATGTTGTTTTACAATAATATATCCATATAGCACCAGCTGTACTACACTGCAACGAACACTTAAAATGTTATATTATGTAAAGGTGATTATGCCTCAATACATGATGCATTGAAACAAATGTTTTTCATGTGAACTTCATCAATAAGGGCTCTGTTTCCGGCAGGAAAGCTTCACAAATGCTTTGTCTGAGCTGTGGGAGGAGAGGGCAGTCCTCTCTGTAGAATAAATGAGAATGTGTATATGAATATGTGTGTGTATATGTGAGACCAAATAACTAGAAACTGAATAACATGGAGAGGAATCTGGTAACATTGCTTTAATAAAAACAGTTACCTGTACCATCCTGACTCTACTATTCCAATAAACCATGATCGGAATAGGAAGGCTATGTTCGCTCAGCATTCAATTGTTAATGAGAAGCCTGAGGAAACCACAGTTTTTAATGATTCCTCCAACTAATCTCAAGCCTAAAACACTACACATTGCCTACTATCATCTTTCTGAGGTCTGCAAATATGAAACTCTCCAAACAAGAGAGTTAACCTAACAAGATTTACAATGGTGAACAATTATTAAATAATTAAATTTGTGTCTACAAAACCCTGAGGAAGGGGAATGTGGGTGGCTCAGTCAGTTAGGCTTCTGATTTCAGCTCAGGTCATGATCTCACAGTTTGTGGGTTTGAGCCCTGCGTCAAGCTCTGTGCTGACAGCTCAGAGCCTGGAGCCTGCTTCAGATTCTGTGTCTCCCTCGCTCTCTGCCCCTCAACCACTTGTGCTCTTTTTCTCTCAAAAATAAACATTAAAAAATTATTTAAAAAACAAAACAAAACAAAACCCTGAGAAAGATCCCTTATTATGTCTATTTTATACAGGAAACTGAGTTGAGAGAAGTTAAATGACTCCTGGTATACCTTATCAGCTAATCGAGATACTTTATTTATTTATGTAAATCATAAATATATCAGCTAAGCTGATATACTTTATTTATGTAAAAAAAAATTCTTTGTAACATTTATTTATTTTTGAGAGAGAAAGTACACGAGCAGAGAAGGGCCAGAGAGAGAGGGAGGGAGACACAGAATCTGAAGCAGGTTCCAGGCTCTGAGCTGTCAGTACAGAGCCCAATGCAGGGCTTGAAGTCACAGACCATGTGATCATGACGTAAGCCAAAGTCAGGTGCTTAACCGACTGAGCCACCCAAGCACCCCTAAGATGAGATACTTTAAAAAATATTTTGATTTAAATGCATTTGTAAAATCTAAATGGAATAATATCTAATACCATGCTCATTCATAGTGACTGCACAATTTGTCACAAGAATTTAGGTGAAGAAATCCTTCCTTGGTATTTTTATTACATATGAGTCTATTCATGCAGAGCTCAAACCCACGGACCACGAGATCATGACCTGAGCTGAAGTCAGACGCTTAACCTACTCAGCCATCCAGGCGCCCCTTAACACTTTTTTTTTTTTTTTTTTTTTTTTTTAGAGAGAAAGTGTGACTGGGCTTGAGTAGAGGACAGGAAGAGGGAGAGAGAGGAAGAAGGTGAGGGAGAGAGAGGGAGAATTTTAAGCAAGCTCCATGCTCAGTGCAGAGCCCAATGTGGGGCTTGATCCCATAACTGTGAGATCATGACCTGAGTTGAAATCAAAAGTTGGACACTTAACCAACTGAGCTACCCAGGTGCCCCCTAACTTCCCATTTTAAAAATAAATGACACCTATATTTTCCTAGTTAAAACTGTCGGTGGCAATGCCTTCTCCCTCTCCCTTAATCCTATAGCCAGTAAACTGCCAAATCCTCTAGTTTCTTCCTCCTCAGTGTCTTTTGCAGGAAATGCTAGAAACCCCTTCTTTCCACCCTAGTAAAGGCCTGGTATATTAGATTCCCTTAGAAGAGCCCCTGAGACAGGATGTGAGTGCAAGCAATTTATTTGGAAGGTGGTAGCAGGGAGCACCAGCAGAGGAGTGGTGAAGTGTGTCAGGGAAGGTAGGAAGTCAATAAAGCATATGTGACTAAACAGTTTGTGGCTGTGGGCAACAGGGACCCAATCCTCTGAGGCACTTTGGCAGACTGTGTGAATGTGGTTCAAAATTATCCAAATGAGTGGTGAGATAGCTGGGTTCCACTAGTTCCCTTCAGGCACTGGTTGAAGGCTGCTTCTGGAGGCTGTTAACTCCTGGTTGGCCCGTAGTACAGTCCGGCAGGCTCCAGTAGCTAGAGAGGCCCCAGTCAAAGACATGTGAGTGCTTTCAGGTAGAAGCCATCAGGTAGCCGTGCATGGGAATGGTTAAGTGCCATAAAGGTGAGGATGTGACAAAGGTATGGTACCTGCTGTCTTGGCTGCCAGGACTTTCCACCTCTCACTGGAACTGCCGCAGTAACCTCTTCACTAGTTAACTCCCAGTCTTTCCTCATAACCATCCATTATCATATATCCCACTCACTGATGGATTAATCTTCCTAAAGAGCATTTCTAGCTCTAATCATGACAGTATTTTTGCTTAAAATTCATTAGCTTTCCACTGATGACTGACTGAAGGACAAATTCTTCTGCCATGTGTTCAAGGCCCTCCACAATATGTCAAGCTGCTTTTCCAGCTCTGTTTTTCCCTATTTCTTCACAGGTACAAATTCAGGTCAGTGAAACACCACTATTGTCTTGTTGCTGGCCTCATATTATCCTTACTACCTGTGTAAACTTCATCTGCCAAGTGTCCTTCACTGTCAAGGCATGAAATCATGAGTTGATTAAATGTCAGAGAAAGGGAAAGACTCGGCCCCTGGGCTCCAATGACCTCACAGCTGTTCCCAATTGTACCCCTAATTGTCTCAGCCAGTCTGCTCCTGGTCCGTACTATTACTATCTTACTCACCTCTATCTCTGACAGTCAAGAAAATACTTGTCCAAACCGAACTGAAATACACAGGACTGAAAAATGAAAAGACCTGATGAGTAACTTCTGATATGCAAAACTATGTGGTTATATCACAAGACCTTTTGCTACTTGATGGTTCCAATTGGAAATATCATTTCCCTTCTTTTGTCACAGGACTTGAGTCTCACTAAAGAAAGGATTCATCCAGGGTACATAGCAAAGACACTAAGGGGGCAATACATTGAATTGGCAGGGCTGGCAGACATTTCCTTCAGGTCTAAAAATATAACTAGCGGCTTTTTAGACAAAACGTTAGTTAATTCTCAGTTGCTAGGGCTACTAATGCAACCAGCAACTAATCCTATTGCAGTAATTCCTGTCTTTTTCCATGCTTCCAGAACAGAGGTAAAGTAAGCCATATCTAATGAGAAAAGGGATTAAGGGAGACCTCACAGGATTCAGCTGGATGGTGAAAACTCCCTTCACATGTGGATGTGAAAGGTTTTCTGGAAAAGTGAAGAAAATCTAAAGGATAGATAACCTTCCAGCAGATGTTCAGGCATAAATATTTTATAAGTTGTAATAACTTGAAATAATTACAAACCAAGATTTTTCAACTGCTGCTATGATCACAGAGAAACAATAGTAATTTGTTTAATGGCTTTTAGAAGTTAGTTTTAACAAGTCATTAAAGAGAATAATGAAGTAAAATGAATTCTTAATTATTCACACATAACAGATGGGAAAAGAATAAAGCATATATTTTGTATTTATCTATGGACTACATATAATCTATCCTTAATCAACTTCCAAAAAATAGACAACTGAGTTCTCCCTAACCTGCAGGAGAATTTTCCTGTCCTGGTTTAGAAGTCATTTGTTTTAAAATACAAATTTCATTTAAAAACGGGTTTTTTTTCTGGTCTAGAAACGAATTAAAATTCACCCTGTTAATCAGGTAGCCTGACTCTCCCTAGCTATTCTGGGAGGAGATTAATTTGCTAATCTGCAGTAGAAGCCATAACCCAGGACCCTTTCCTCAGTGCTGGAGCTGCCACACATCCAATACTGAACTGGCCAGCTAAGATTTTAGTTTTCCGTCTAGTAAAATGAAAACTGAGACAGATATTTAAATGTCTTTTAAAAAATCATTTCAATTTTGGCTGGCCAATGAACTCATAAGTGTAGGTAGCGTGCTACATGGGGGCAAGTCTTTTGCTCAAACCACAGGGTCTCTGGCCCAATGAGTGGAGTTTGATAGTAATACTTGCTAAAAGTAGGGAAAAAAATCATTTTAATTCCACTTTTATTTTATTGTAATGTCTGATAATAATCAGGAGCTTAGAATACTTCATTTCACAGCCTTCCTCTCTCAAGTATTTCCTCTCCTGTACTAAAATATTGGACAAGATGTTGCTTAAAGGAACTCTGTAACTCTTATATGCATGTAGGCCCCCAGAAGAAATAATCCTTCCATAAGAGTACTAATCATGTTTTTTTTTTTTTTTTAAACTAGGCTCTGCACCCAGTGCAGAGCCCAATGTGGGGCTTGAACTAACAACCCTGAGATCAAGACCTGAGCTGATATCAAGAGTCAGACACCTAACTGACTGAGCCACCCAGCTGCTTCTAATCATGCTTCTTAACTGATCTCTGCAGCATGTTTTTGTTGTTGCTGCTGTTTTGTTTTCATTCCATCCACCCTGGGATGAGTACCTAGTCATTTGCTAAAATTGTCATTAGGAAAATTGATTTTATTTTTGGAAGATGCGTTTGTTAAGTAAGGAGTCAGAGAAAACAACAGTATGCATACATAAATCAAACCAGCACTTTAATGAATAATCATTTTACCTAGTCACTGATAGACATATAAAATGACCAAGTGTCTAAAAGTGCCTGGGCTTGGATCCTTTCTTGAAATAACTCGCCACAAAACAAAGGGCTCCAGAAAAATCTCCTGGCCACCTCTGAGGTGGCCTTTGTGCCACATTCCCACTAATGTTCTACATGGCTACATGCATATGCAGTCATGCTACACAGTTATACCAATAAATGAAGTGGCTTAAAGCAGATCAGCCAGGTGGACAGGAGTTACCTTTGGTCCAAACTCCTAAGAAGCGAGACCCATGCCCGCCCTGCCCTGTCTGGGTTTGCTGCCACCGTCCAGCAGTTTGCAGTCCTGCCTGTACTTTAGACTCACTGGGGAATGTTAAGACAAATCACAGACACTTGGACTCCACCCCAGACCAAATGAATCAGAATCTGGGAGGGGAGGATGGGGTCCAAGGATCAGTAGTTTCTTAAGGCTTCCCAGAGGATTCTAATGTGCAGCCAGGGCTGAGAACCAACTGCAAAGAGTAGGAGAATAAAGAAAAAGGGTGAGAGCAGAAAAATAAAGAAATAGGGTGAGAGCTGAGCCAAGAGAGGAGGAGGCTGCAGTGACAAGAATGATAAAATGATCTAGAGCGACTTGGGAAGAAGGAAATCTAGTGCTACGGGGATTCTTTGCAGTGCACAGGGAAGTGCTGTCAAACATCGCATATCTTATAGGATCACCTGGCACATATTAAGCATTCAATAAATGGTGGCTATTAAATTACTGTTATTATTCCTAGAAATTCTTTAACTGTTTAAACTTTTTTTTTTTTGAGAGAGAGAGCACGCATGTGAGCAGGGTAGAGAGAGAGAATCTTTTTTTAAAAATTTTTTTTAATGTTTATTTATTTTTGAGACAGAGACAGAGTGTGAGCAGGGAAGGGGCAGAGAGAGAGAAGGAGACACAGAATCTGAAGCTGGTTCCAGGCTCTGAGTTGTCAGTACAGAGCTCGATGTGGAACTTGAACTCATGAACCATGAGATCATGACCTGAGCCGAAGTAGGACGCTTAACCGACTGAGCCACCCAGGCACCCAGAGAGAGAGAGGATCTTAAGCAGGCTCTATGCTGAGCATGGAGCCTAACTTGGGGCTGGATCCCATGACTCTGGGATCATGACCTGAGCCAAACTCAAGTGTCAGATGCTCAACCGACTGAGCCACCTAGTTAAACATTATTTTTCTTTATTTGAAAAATTGTTTAACTACAGAGAATTGTACAATCCTTTGTGTACCCACCACTTACAACAGTTGGTATTGCTGAATTGGACCTATCAACGTGAGGAAAAAATTCTAAAGGATTCAACGCATTCATCCCACATCTGGCTGAGATGAGTCTTCTTGTTCTGATTGGGGTAGAGGATGGAGAGAGAGGTTATTTTTGGAGCATTTAGGAAAGAGCAGACTTGGATGGGACACAATGTAGTTTAGCAGGAAGGTACTGAGTACAGGAAAGGCAAAAGTCTGAAGGTATGAGTCTGACAACTGAACTGTGTCCTAACCAGCCCTGCCCTATATGTTCCTCCTCCATCAGACCATAGGAAGGTCCTTACTCCCTTCTGAATGCCTCCCTCAGAAAACAGGGCTCAGGAGGGGAGAGAGCCTTACACCCCTCCCATCCCATTAGCCTCCATGAAAAGCAAAGGTGGTAAAGCTCAGTAGGAAACAAGAGCAGATTTCTCTAGATCTGAGCCTTTAATAAACCACCCACTATCTGATGTTGAGGTAGGAACCCTCTCATTGAAAACTCCTTTTATCTCTAACCCCAGATTTTCAGGCTGATTTGACTTAAAGTCAGTGCTGAGAGGTAAAGACTTCCAACAAACAGCCTGAGTTCCTGCCCTGAGACCACTAATCAGTTTTATGACCTCAGGCCTGTCACCCCACTTTTCCAGAGGTGTGCTCATTTAAAAAATGAGCTTTTCAGGATTAGAGGATCTCTGAAGCAAAGCTGCTCAAAGTGCCAGGCCGGGATGAGATAAGTGCTGGTGTCAGAATGTAAAATAAGCACACTGCTTCTCTCACCAAGAGTATTGCTAAGAGGAAAAAAAAAAATCGGCTCACTTCCGCAGTGTGTTTGGAACTGAAAGGTGGTTTACATTCTGCCGCAGTCCCTTGTCTTGTCAGGGGCTGGTATCAGAACATTTGAGAAATGGAATTCATCCACAAAACTACACTTTGAGCAGAACCTGCTTTAAAGTATCTTCTAGGGGCGCCTGGGTGGCGCAGTCGGTTAAGCGTCCGACTTCAGCCAGGTCACGATCTTGTGGTCTGTGAGTTCGAGCCCCACGTCAGGCTCTGGGCTGATGGCTCAGAGCCTGGAGCCTGTTTCCGATTCTGTGTCTCCCTCTCTCTCTGCCCCTCCCCCGTTCATGCTCTGTCTCTCTCTGTCCCAAAAAAATAAATAAACGTTGACAAAAAAAAAAATTTAAAGTATCTTCTAGCTTCTCCTCCCCGCCATTGGCTCTTCCTTATCTGCAGAGTGAGCTTTAACTTGAACTGGAAAGTGCCCAAAGGCTTTTTTCAAGCTTTATGAGGCAAGATTCACATGCGATACAATTCACCTACTTAAAATGTAGGGGCTTCCTGACTGGTTGGCTGGAAGAGTGGAAGAGCGTGCAGCTCTTGACCTCAGGGTCATACATTCGAGCCCCACATTAGGTATAGAGATTACTTAAATAAACTAAATAAATAAATAGTACAATTCATGGGTTTTAGTATATTCAGAGCTGTTCAAATACCACCACAATTTCAGAACATGTTTATCACCCCAAAAAGAAACCCTCTACCATTAGCAGTCACCCTCCCTCCCCCAGCTCTAGGCAACCACTAATATACTGTGTCTCTACTGATTTGCCTATTCTTAATATTTTATATAAATGGGATATACAACATGTGATTTTGTGTGACAAGCTCCTTTCACTTTGCGTAATGTTCTCAAGGTTCATCCATGTTACAGCATGTATAAGTACTTCATTCTTTTTTCAATGCTGACCAATATCTAGTGATATGGATATACCACATTTGCCTTACCCATTTGTCCAGCAATGGGCATCTGGGTTCTTTCTACATTTTGGTTAACATGAATAATGCTGCTATAAATATTCACGTACAAGTTACTATGTGAACATATATTTTCATTTCTCTTGGTTATATACATAGGAGTGGCATTGCTGCATCATATGGTAATTCTATGTTTAACTTTTTGAGAAAGTACCAGACTATTTTCCAAGGTGGCTGTTTTCCTATTGTGCCTAGAGACACAGAAGTCTGTATGACCCATAAAGCAAAAAATGGGGCCACTATATAGCTTTCAACAAACTCAATTTTGGCTTTGTAAATTATCATTCCTAAACTAAAATGGAAACATAATATTTCATAAAGTAATTACAAATACTAGGGAGTTTGTGGACAACTTGGATTCCTGGATTCTTATCCTTGAAAATCCATCTGCAGAGAGCAAGAAAAGGTACTATCTACTTCAGGGACTCCAAGAACCCTGCAGGAATATCTGAATCGCAATCTACTGAGACTAGGACTCTCTGTCTTCTATAGCTAGCAGCCCCAGGGAGGACAATGTGCAGGCTTGTCATTTCCTAGTGAGCAGGGCTTTTGCCTTTTCTAGAACCCTACAATGTGTAATTAGAAATGAGGACAACATGGTAGTGGAAAATTTCTTTCTCATTCTCCTCTGCAGGAGTCATAGTAATCCCTATGAATTCTAAGTATATCACCAACATATTTCGGCAAACTTTTCCTCTTGCATTTCTTCCACTCCTGGCAGAACTGCTTACTCTAAATTCCATTTCACCTTTGCTAGCTCTTTTGGGCTAATTTCAGTTAGAGACAGTGCCTGTTTGATCTTTGCTGATTCATCTTTTGTTCTTTTTTATGCCTATAGGAAGTTCTTACTTACTCTGGGTCTGAACTACATTAAATCCTTTCTGGAACAAGGTGAGGTGTAAGTATACACAGAGTTCCTGTAGTTTGAAACAGAAATTGCTCATAGATCTAAGGCAGAAATAAGGATTATCAAGGGATCTTATTTAGATCCCTTGATCTAAATAAAGCTAGCTCTAATAATCAATATTGGCATCTTGTTTTTGTGATCCATTAGGGTACAAAAGGTATATATTAAATTATAATTAATTTCCTCCTTAAATTTCTTTTTTTTTAATATTTAAATTTTTTTTAACATTTATTCATTTTTGAGAGTGAGACAGAGCACGAGTGGGGGAGGGGCAGAGAGAGTGGGAGACACAGAATCAGAAGCAGGCTCCAGGGTCTGAGCTGTTAGCACAGAGCCCTGACGCAGGGCTCGAACTCACAGATTGTGAGATCATGACCTGAGCTGAAGTCGGACACTTAACCAACTCAGGCACCCAGGCGCGCCCCTTAAATTTCTTTTTTTTAAAGGAGTCGTTTTAAAGCATATAATTGTAGCTATATTTTGGTTATTTTACATCTTTATTCTTTTTTTTAGTTTATTTACTTTGAGAGAGCGCACGCGCAAGCGCTGAGGAGGGTCCTGGGGCTTGAACTCACAACCCTGATATCATTACCTGAGCCAAAATCTAGAGTAGCACATTTAACTGACTGAGCCACCCAGGCGCCCCTTTATTCTTTCTAAAATTAGATTACATTAGCCTTTGTGATACAAATATTTGCTGGAGGTACTATTTGATCAGAATTCAACCTAATATTCTGTATGAGACTCTAGAGACCAAGCTACTCTTACCCTCTCACTTAGAATTCTAAATTCTTTAAAATAAAATAAAAGTTTGATAAAATAAAATTTGAAAAATGTTTCTCTATATCCTATCCCTTTCTAAGAACTCAAGGTGTTTCTGGAGAGTTTTCAAAAAACCAATTAATGTTATGGCTAAAGGTTACTGGGTTGCTGTATTCTTTCAAAGTAAATTTCCAAATAACTTTAAATGGTAAGGATAGAAGTTTTTTCAAGTTTCTTGCTCTTCCTTTTCTCTCTTTCTTCCTATTTGTTGTGTTCTAAGATTCTATCCATACATCTCCTCCTTCTTTTGCTGTTCAAATTATCCTGAAGCAATCTCAACCACTATGAGCTCCAGCTTCCCTTCGTGCACTGGCAATCCCTTTCTTTCTGTAGGCTGTACATCTCTCCTGAGGTCCTGTCTAGTATATCCAACTGTTTACCAGAAATTTCCACCTGGATGATCTCAAAGCACCATAAACATCTGAAACTGAATTATTTTATTATTACACCAAAAATCTCATAAATTCCCCTGTTTCCCATTTCAGCAAACATAAGAGTCTTTTACCGGCAGCCAAGCTAGAAATGTCAACCTTGACTCTCTTTTCTTTGCTTTCTGCAATTAATTAATATTATTCTTTCTGCCCCATGAGTACCCTTCATTCTCATTCTCTCCTCTTCCTCCCTCCTATCTCTATTTTTAAACTCTAGGTAAATCTATAGTAACTGCTTTCCAACTGGCCTCCCAGCCTCCATACTCCTTCCCATCTCTTTTCTACACATTGCTGCTATGGTTCTCTCTCTGAAACATGGACATAATCAGATTATTTTATATGTCAATTATACCTCAATAAAGCTGGAAAAAATGTTAAATGTCAATGATTCAATACCAGGTTCCTTGGGATTCTACACATGACTCTTCAAAATCTGGCCCTCCCCCTCTAGAAGAATCCCTGCCACTTCTTTTTTTTTTTTTTTTTTTTCAACGTTTATTTATTTTTGGGACAGAGAGAGACAGAGCATGAACGGGGGAGGGGCAGAGAGAGAGGGAGACACAGAATCGGAAACAGGCTCCAGGCTCTGAGCCATCAGCCCAGAGCCTGACGCGGGGCTCGAACTCCCGGACCGTGAGATCGTGACCTGGCTGAAGTCGGACGCTTAACCGACTGCGCCACCCAGGCGCCCCATCCCTGCCACTTCTTAAATGAGAGGGAGCATAGCATAATATTCAAGAATATAAGCACACAGTCAGACTACATGGGTCTGAATCCTGGTTCTGAATTTCTTGGCTAGGCAAATTCTTAACCTATTTGTGTCTCACTTTCTTCATCTGGCAAATGGCAGTGATGATGGCGATGCTTACCCAAATCATTGCGTTGTTACTACTGCTGAACATTAAGCACAAAAAGACATAACTGATATATTCTAAGGACTCAATAAACATTTGATAAAATCATCATGATCATTATCCCTCCACCAGTAAGTACTTGCTGTTCCATGCTCTTAAATACTTTGCTCTTTATGCTGAAAAAGCTTCTCTATTCCCTCTTGGTTTAGTACTACAGCCTTCAAGATACAACTCAAACTTACCTCCACTCTGATGTTCTCTCACCTTCCCCAAGCACTTAGTTATGTCTTCTCTGCACACTCTACAATTTTTATATGTCTTCTTACAATTACACTTAGCACTGTATTGCATATATTTTCAAGTATCTGAACTCTCTCCTGCAACTTAAGTGAAAGCTCCTAAGGGTTAAGGTTGCATCTAAAAACTAGTACATTCCTCACCTTATTGCCTTGTCCAGTATCTAATTTAACAGGCATACAACACAGCTTTGCTGAATGAACAGATCTTTGTTCCTCACTTTATGGGACCTAATGGACTTTACTTTGCAGTACATTATCTCATTAAGAGCCTCAGACCATGTCTTCCCCATTTTTGTACCCTGAAAACACCCAGAAGGATAGATACACAGCAGACAAGAGCGGCTCAAAAATGATTTTGTTGGTCCAGGGCCACAGAGACAAATTCAAATCTTTCCCTTTAGAACATCTGTCATTTGTCCACAAGATTTCTAGAGGGCTGGACTAAGTGAGGAAATGTGAATCTTCACATCAAACTATTTACTATGAGGTGCTTGAGTAAGAATGTAAACATTTTATAGTTTTAGTTTTTGAAATCATATTGATCTTGATTCCCTCCAGGACCCAAGTCTTCATAAAGCAAAGTGCAAGAGACCTTTTTTCCCCAAGTTCTCATAAAGTACTGACATTGGTGACATGATTATATTTATTTCCAGCATGACTTAATTATTTATAGTCTTTTTTTTTTTTAATTTTTTTTTTTTTCAACGTTTATTTATTTTTGGGACAGAGAGAGACAGAGCGTGAACGGGGGAGGGGCAGAGAGAGAGGGAGACACAGAATTGGAAACAGGCTCCAGGCTCCGAGCCATCATCAGCCCAGAGCCTGACGCGGGGCTCGAACTCCCGGACCGCGAGATCGTGACCTGGCTGAAGTCGGACGCTTAACCGACTGCGCCACCCAGGCGCCCCAATTATTTATAGTCTTAATATCATTCGCTATTAATGACTCAAAACACACACAAAAAAGGCTTCTTTCAGTTTTGGTAGAATTGTCTTTGACCTGTTGGAGTGGTAAGGGATTGACAGCTGAAAACCTTCAAAAAAATTTCAGTGAATATGAGTTCTCACTCCAACTCACAGGTTTAACATCAGATTGAATGATGATTTTCTAAGAGGTGGAAGAACCTCTAACAAAAACTTTAGGGGCTAGAGGGAAAAAGGGCTGATTAAATAAAAAGATTTAAATAATATTTCTTCTATGTGAACTTTGACTGGCAAACAGGCATATAACATACCATCAATCCATTTCATGACAAAAGTAAATTTCTAAGTGAAAAAAAAGCATCATTGTGCTGGTTAATTTGTTAATTTTTAACAGTTAATTTTTAAAGAAAATGTGTTTTCCATTAAAACTAATGTAAATACCTATTGATTTTAAAATATAGTAACTATAAAAGTTATAAAATATAACCTTAATTTCTATTAAAATAGAAATACATTACATATATTTTACTTATGATATAAGATCTGGATATACCTAGACCAAGGGGATTCCCCTGGTTGTATAATTATGAGTCTTGTAAATTTCATTTTGTTGTTGTTGTTGTTTATCTGTATTTTTCCACAATGAACTTGTATGCACAGTTATTTTAAATAAAAAAGAATGTCCTTTTCATTATGAACCTATAAATCATTCTTTTAAAAATTAAGCTGTTGTCATTAATTTAAGTTTACTTACCAAGAGATTCTCCCCTGCCACTCCTCTGTTGTTAAAAACCACACATCTAAAAACCAGGAAAGTAATGTTTATTATTTTTACACACAATTCTTGCTCACAATATAATACATATTAAAATAATCTCAGTGGCACTGTTTTAGGGTACTAAAAGATTTTTAAAAATCTGTTCCAAAGACATGAGAATGTTTGACAATTTTATTTAAATGCACTAAAATACACTCCACTTCTCTAAGTTCAATATGTGAGTTCAAATCAGAAAATTGTATATTGAAGTGATGTTAAATTTTCCTACCAAAAGCAGAAATTTTACAACTTCTTCCTATACCTATGTGTAGGTTTTCAACACATGTTATTAAAACAATTCTAGATACAAATCAAATTTAAATGATTTTGCCTCAAACTAAAAAAAAAAAAAAAAGTCCTCTACCTATTCTCTTTGTAACATTAATGAAGTATCTATTCCTATTCTAAGAAATAGCTAGTTAAAAAAAAAAAGAAAAGAAAAGAAAGGCAGGAATAGTTATTTTTCCCTCAAGGCTCAGCAAACACAGAGACTGGAATTTTACCTGAGGTGAAAACATGACCACAGGTAGAGCTGCAAGGAACCTGGCACCTGAGCTGGTAGGAAGGGCCCCCACAACGCTACTGCTTGGTGTTCAGTGGACTTAGAGGAGGAAAGGCAAACTGTGTTTCCTATGATCTTGTTTGTCTCTCCCAGGTCAATGGTCATATGTTAAGGGTTTAGAGCAGTGTTGGCTCACTGTAAGTACACAAGGAAAGTTAGCTATTAGTAGCAATGGTAGTTGTGGTGCCGTGGTAGCTTTAAAAAGCCATTTTGTATTTAAAATGCTTAATTCTCATTTAACTTTAAGTCAACCATAATACCAGATATGTATTTTTTGCCATCCTCAAACAAAATCCTGACTCGGGTCTGCAAGGATTCTCTTTGAGTAAGTGAATCTATATTCATGTTGATTAAAATTCATTTTGGTGTTGTCTGTTTACTTATCCAATCAATCAAGGCCATTTAAGGTTCTAATTCCCTTCTTTCAGTGTATGGGTTAGGCCCAACTGAAAAAAAGGAAGCGTTTAAAATCTCAGAAATCTGACTTGAGATACAGCTGGATATATTACATTTTATTGACTAGTCAAAGAATGATCTTAAATATACTTTGAAAACATGCAGAAAAGTTGGAGTAGGATCAGTGTGGCCTTAATCTTTTCTCACTAGAAAGAATGGCAATGCAGACTGGACATAAGCAAAATTTAAGTTAGCCACATGCACTTACTTGCATAAGCACCTAGGTTACACAAGAATCAGGGCTAAAGTTAATTGTGATCTTGAACTTTGAAGCTCCTAGTCATCCAGAAAAGAACTACTTTTAGAAAGCAAGCACTAAATAAGGATAAATATGGCTTCTCGGGCAAGATGTCATCATGTGACTGCCACTGAGAGAAGGGAATAGAACTGGTAAGGGCAAAGAAAACGATGATCTGCAAAATCATGAAAAAGCAGTGTATACATCTGGGATTTTCTTCCAAACTCAGACTGAGATATTTGTACTTTCCTTCAGGCAACTTTCAAAAGTGGATCACAGCTCTGGTATCTCTTGCTAGAGGAGGAAATGTACTGACCTCTCCATAGGCCTTTGTTCCTGACAATGTTCAATAAGTAGCAGTCATCACTGTATATACTTCTAAGCCTTGGAAATTGGGCAGAAAGATAAGGAAGAATGAGGGAGCAAAGCAGCTACAGAGAAAGGCAGAATGATGGCTGCCATTCTGTCCTTTATCCCATTCCAGTTGGTGACAAGTAACCAGTTTTTTTCATCTAATCTCCTTTTCTGCCCTGACAGTTATCAGGGAACACTTTACACATGAAGCTAAAAGAGCTGGTTGTGAAACAACTACTATTCCTAAGACTTTGATAAGCTTCTGTTATCTTTGTAATGGCTCTTTCCAAATAATTTTTACAAATTCTCCCAAACAATTTTAAAGGTTATGCATATGAGGAAAATTGTTCTGTAAAACTTATTTTTCCTATGTATTTTAGCTATTTAAATGTTCTCTCAAAATAGGGAAAATATAAATAAATATCAAATAGAGAATGCATTTGGTATTAACCTTCTGTGACACTAAAACACATTAATTAGAAAAGTAGGTGAGTCTTCTTTAAAGAAGGTTAAATAAAGGGTAGAGAGCTACCTATAGCACAGGATTTCCCAACCTTTAGTGCTATGGACATTTTGGACCAAATAATAGGAGAAGTTGTCTAAAGCCCCCTTGATTGAAAACCACTGTTACAGTAAGATGGACCAGATAGCCTTGAATCTGCTCAAGCCCAGTGATCTTCCAGAATAAAGGGATTTTACCAGATCACCTTAAATATTTTCCAGTTCTAGGATTATGTAAGTCTCTAAGTATAAGAACAGAAATAATAGTTGGAGGGTGGAGTAGGAGGAACACTCAAGATTACTATGCTGATTTCAGATAATAATAACAGATAAACATTATTATTTATTATATGCCAGGTACTTTACAAAAATATTAATATTGGAATGATTCATTCACTCAAAAATTTATTAAATAGACCATTTACTGAACTAAAGATTGAGTTAGAACTTATAGGAGAAAAGTCAAATATAAATATAAGGTTCCTAGCCTAAAAGAGAGGTATACTCTAGTTAGGTTGAAAAGAAATACATCATATTTTCAGTTGAGTGACTACAATAAAAGTGATAACATAAGACAGTATACAGTTCAATATCCAATGAATGGTGTAGATAATAAAGCTTTGTGAGATCAGGTTGGACAAAATTGATCAGGAAAGAATTCATGGAAAAGACCTATAAATAGTATGATGAAACTTGGAAAATGATAAAGATTTCAGAAGAAGGAAAGTATGAGATATAATATGGGTTGGAGGGGGCAGGGGGAGCAAAGATATAAGGTAGAAATGTATGAAATTTTCTAAGGGATGAGAAAATATATCATCTTATCAGAAACATGGCTATTTAGAGTATAACAACAGAAAGTAAGGATGGAAAAAATAGGTTAAGAACAAAATAGGTATAGAGTTCTGAATACCAGTTAAAGAAAAGATGACAAGAAGGTTCTGCTTCCAAACATGTCAGAGTAGATCCTATTAGGCCAATCCTTCCAAAGAATAATATCTATGAAGTCTTGATAAATTATAAAGGCAATGGAAAACAACCAAAGCAGGTAGAAACTAAATGAGAGTTGTAAGAAAAAAATGGCATTGGATGAGTTTCTTTTTCTTTTCTTTTCTTTTTTTTTAAACAGCTTTTTGTCCGAGGGGATGCACCAGTTTCTATTATTCAATGATGGATGAAAGTCAGATAGAAATGCTATTTCATGGGCTTGAGAAACCAGAAAACAGACTTTGGTGCAACTATAGCAGTTAGAAAATGAGGAGAAAGTCTCACAAAAGAGGGAGAGTCCTAAATTCTGGGTAAAAACTGGGTCCAAAGCTCTGCTAAGCCTTTATACATATGTGAGACTCCAAGCAATCAAATTAAGGCTAGAAAACCGAACAGAGATTTCAGCTGCTTTCACCATAGAGGAGACAGTTTGAAGTTTGAGTTGAGACAAATTGTCTGCCTGATAAGACAAACAAACAAACAAACAAACAAACAAACAAACAAACATCAGTACTATTTGGAAAAATATAACAGAATCCAGAGTCTCTACAATGGATTATTCAAACTGTCTACAACACAAGCCAAAATTACTAGATCAGGAAGCAAACAAGAAAACATGGCCAATACTCAAGAGACAAGATAATCAATGTAACTGACCCTGAGATGGTCCACATGTTAGAATCAGTAGATGTGATTTAAAGCAGCTATTATAACTATGCTTAAGGACATAAAAGGAAAATAAGCTTGTAATGAATAAAAAAAAAATAGGAAATCTCAGCAGAGAAATAAAACCTATTAAAAATGGAAATTCTAGGTCAGAAAAATATAGTATATGAAATAACAAATTCACCTGATTTGTAAATTACAGTTCTAACATAAAGATGAAAGAGAAATAAAGATTCAAAAAAATGAATAGAACATTGGTGATTTGTGGTACATTATCAAAAGATCTAACACACATTTATGTAACTGTGGCTCCAGAAGAAGATGAGCGAGAGAATGGGGCAGAAAAATATTTGAAGAAATAATAGCCAAGCTTTTTCCAAGTTTGATAATAAGACAAAAAACACAGTCTCAAAAAAAGAAAGAGAAATGCTAGGAAAATAAAGGAACAACAAACAACAAAAAACCAGAAAGCAAAGACTATAATGGTAAACCTATATCCACCATATCAATAATTACATTAAATGTAAATGGACTAAAAATCCTATTAAAATCAAGAAATTATCAGACTGGACAAAAAAGGCGAGGCCCAACTATATGCTATCTACAAGCAATATACTTTAAATATAAAGATACAGATACTTTGAAAGTTGAAGTTTGAAAAAAAAATGTACATGGTAAGTTTAAGAAGGCTAGTGTAGCTACAGTAATGTCAGATAGACATCACAACCAGAGATAAAGAAAGACATTTCATAATGGTGAAAGAATTAATTCATAGGAAGACTAACAACCATAAATATATCTATGACTAATAACACAGCTTCCAAATACATGAAGCAAAAATGACAAATGGGAGAAATAGAAAATCCATAATCATAGTTGATTTCAACATCCTTCTATCAATCAAAAAAAAGTTAGGAAAGATATAAAGAATCTGAATCACACTATCAACTATCTTAACCTAATTTATATTTATACAGCATTATATCCAATAGCTTAATACACATTATTTATTTAAAAAAAATTTTTTTTTAAATTTTTTTTTTTTCAACGTTTATTTATTTTTGGGACAGAGTCAGACAGAGCATGAACGGGGGAGGGGCAGAGAGAGAGGGAGACACAGAATCGGAAGCAGGCTCCAGGGCTCTGAGCTGTCAGCCCAGAGCCTGACGCGGGGCTCGAACTCACGGACCGCGAGATCGTGACCTGGCTGAAGTCGGACGCTTAACCGACTGCGCCACCCAGGCGCCCCTAAAAAAATTTTTTTTAATGTTTATTATTGAGAGACAGGGAGACACAGAGCATGAGCAGGGGAGGGGCAGAGAGAGAGGGAGACACAGAATCCGAAGCAGGCTCCAGGCTCTAAGCTGTCAGCACAGAGCCTGATGCGGGGCTCGAACTCACAAACTGCGAGATCATGACCTGAGCCGAAGTCGGTCGCTTAACCAACTAAGCCACCCAGGCACCCCAATACACGTTATTTTTAAAACATGGTAACACTTAAACATTTCTGACCTCACTACTGTCATAAAGATATTAGAACAGATGAATGTAACTCATGTATCTTTTTCTAGAATGTAAAGCATCAGAAATCAAACACGATAATTAACAGGAATATATTGACTGTATTACATATTCAACTCCTGATTACCACATAGTAATGGAGAATAGTGAAACTTAATCCATAATTCAAGAACCCCATTCTCTTGTTTCAACTCTTTCCCTATAAAATCTATTCCCTGAGTAGGAAACATGATATGTTTGCCTGTCATGTCTTGAATTTCTCTGATGAAATGAAGACTTATGATATTATAGGTCTACATTATCCTGATAGGCAATAATCATGGGGTTTGAGGAGCTATTTTCCCAAGCCAAGAGCCATCTGAGTAAAGGAGAATTTTGAAGAATGAGCAATATTTCAAAGAGCCTAAAAAACAATCATACATTTTTTGTTTTTTGGTTGGTAGTTTTGTTTTTGGTTGGTAAAATGAGTATGATAATACAGCTCTTGGAATTAGGTACATGTTAAGGAAGATAACCTAAGTATAGCACCTGGTATGGGACCTATCATGTGGCAGGCACTCAACAAAGCTAAATTTAATTAATAGTAAACCAAAATCGCAATTCTGGTTATCTCTTGCTGGTCATAAGCTCTGAGTGGTCCTATGAATTAAAAAAAAAAAGTTCATAATTAGTGCAATTCACTTTTTAGGTATAATATTTCAAAACCAGTAGCCACAAGAGGAAAAAAGAGTCAAAGTTATCCTTCATGTGAGGCCACTGAAAACCTTATACAACTAGCATTAAGTTTTCTTTTATAATATTTTATTGGAATCTTCACTGCCCCGCCCCCAGCTCTCCCGTCTTCCTTAACATTTACTCAGTTGCTTTTGATGTTCTCAGATTTTATCTTACTCATTTGAATTCTAGCTGGGTTTCTCTGGTATTTCTGTAGATTCTGTCAACTAAAGAACTATTTAATAATAAAAGTGTTCTACATTAATAGTATGAACTTATAGGAATCATTCCAGTGTCACAGATCACTGCTGGCAGCTTTATGACCCAAACTGGAGTCAGAAACATGTATGTGTAGGGGTTGTGGGAGGGTGGATGGGCTAAATGGGTAAGGCGCATTAAGGAATCTACTGCTGAAACATTATTGCACCATATGCTAACCAACTTGGATGTAAATTAAGAAAAAAAAAAAAAAAGAAACATGTATGCCTTCCAAGATATAGATTCCAGTGGCCACTCCACCTTAGCTAGGCATTACCCTCTCCCTGCACCACTCACTGTCTGGCCAGGCACACTGCTGTCTCAGGTTCTCCTGGGATGGTTTCTTGCCTGGTAATAGGGCCCAGGCAGTAAGTACCTCATTTCTACCTAACCAGACTAAAAGAGTATGACTCTTCCCTACACCAAAGACATAATTCACTCCTTTAAAGAAAAAAAGCTAATATTAAAAAAAAAATACTTCTTTAAAAAAAAGCTACTACTTTTTAAAATGTTCACTGGGGAAAAACCTTCACATATATACATGTAATCCTGGCAATCCTATGAGGTATAGTTATCTTTATGGATGAGAAAACTGAGGTACAGAGTTATTGAGTAATTTGGCCGTGGATACACAGGAAGTGTTTGACAGAACTGGGACTTGAATCCAAGCAGACCTGACTCAATAATCCACTTAACCACCCCACTCAGAGGCCCTGGGCTACCTAAGCTAGTAACATTAAAGTCTCTTTTTCCAAAGACGAGCGCGAGTGCTCTGAACACAGAGTACCCTTTGAGTGCATGCCAGCTCGGATAAAAAAATAAAGTAAAATAAAGCTTTATCCCCAAAACTTTGTGAATCATTGTATAATGGAATATCTAACAATTAGTTCCCTAGGGAATGAGACTCCTTGTCAGTATCCACTATAACTTTTTCTATAAATACCATTAAATAAGCTAAGCTCTTCACCCAGTGCTTTCTATTATGCATGATTTCATCTAGCCAGTGTCATGAATAGTCAGTTAACTGAACTCATTTTCAAAACTTTAAAAGCCAAATTGTTTTAACAACAGCAAAAACTTACAAAAATATGTTTAGATAAAAACATTCTGGAGTTAATTTAAAATGACTTCTTACCTAAGGTACTGCTTTTATACTGGGGAGTAGTCAGAACTTGCCCTTTTGTTCCATGCCTCATTTTCCTTAGTTCAGCCTCCCCTTCCTTCCTCCCTCAGGAAGAGTCAGTAGATGACCTGCAAGTGCCCTTCTGATACTGCAGGAAAATCTAAGTGTCACCTAAAGCTTAGTTATCTACTGGTGATACTTGACCTAAATCAAAATGCACAGATCCAAACTCCAAACTAGAAAGCAAAGGAACATGTAGAAACTAGTCAAATTTTAATGCTTTTAAATCATCTCCCACTTCAAGTTCCTCTCAAAACTATAAATGATGGACAATGGCATCCTTGCTACCAATAGGTGGCCCTGCATTGAAATATCTTAATCCTGTTAAACCACATTAAAATGTCAGTGGTTTCTGTAAGTAGTTTGAAAAATGTAGCAAGAAAACAAAAAGAAGATAGTAATAAAAAATGCAGTAAGAAAGAAATTTCTCAAAACAAACACCCACAATCTTGAAAAATCCCTCTATTAATCCTTCTGCTCTTTTCCAAATCCTCTCCTGTTTCCCTCCTTCGTCTGTCAATCTTAAGATATGTGATCCACCCCACTCTTTTCTCCTGAGGTCTTCTTAGCCCTCAGCAGTTGGACTTCCTTCCTCATTGCTCTGCTGAATCTTCTCCAGTACTGCTTTATCTGTCCTCATTCTCCTTGCTCTTTTGTTCGCCTCTGGCACTTCTGACCTGTTCCTTCCCTGCTTAAAATGTCTTACTTGGTGTCTGATATTCCAGAGTCCTCACACTTGCAACACTGACCACTAAGTGCTAGAGACTGCCAGTTATCTCCCAGTATCCATGCCCCTCTTCTTCCTCAGTCACAGAATCTCCTAGTGTCACTTGAGTATATGACTGCTCAAAATAACGATTTCACTTCGAGCCTCCCTTGTGGCTGAGGAAGAGCAGGTCCATATGATACAAGCAAGAGTGGTGTGCACAATTGCTGGAAAGCATCCTTAAAGGAAGATGGTGCATTCTCTAGTCTTTTTTCTCCTTCTCGGATGTTGGGGTACAGTTGTGATGGCTGGAGCTAGAGCAGCCATAGGTTATGAAGCAACACTTCCTGATACAGGCTATAGAGCCCTGGTCTACCTTCTCAGAGAGAGAGAGAAATAAACTTCTCATGAGAGAGAAATAAACTTGTATCTTTTTAAAGTCACTGTTATTTTGAGTTTTCTTTTACTTGTAGTCAATCCTGGTTCTTGTTAATGCATTTCTTCCCAACTACTGCATACATACTCCTTATCGCTTCAGCTAGACTGTATGCTCTTTGGGAATATAGGTTCTGATAAAAATACTTAATGACTGACCTAGATTTCAATGGACTTATTATGATATAATTCTGGATGGGCCACTCTTTTTAATACTAGTTGGGGGTGGAACAAAATAGTAGATGAAGGCTCTCAATAAAAGAGGCCAAAGTAAAAGATGATTTAGATGTTCTCAGAGTTACTGTTTTACTCCCTCTTTTTAGTAGTCGTGCTAAAAATTAATTCAGACAATGGGAAAAAGACTTAAGAAAACAGATATTATTCAGGTACATAAAATAATATCGATTAGGCTGTGTTATCAAATAGAGGTTTTTTAAAAAACAAACCTTGAGTGAACGAATGGGATTTCTAACTACTTTATCAATCATAGAGGTGTAACTTTTTCTCCAGTCCTCTGATTTCTATGAGAGAAGCTTCTCTAAACACACTCCTGGCTTCCTGGCCTCGCTTACTTTACTCATTCTCCAGGAGATGGAGGGCTTATCTGATTGATAAAATTTGGAAGAATGACTAGGGCTATCTGGCTCAGCAATTCTCTTCTCCCTCTCAAGGACAAGTTTATCCAAGGAATACATACTGCATTTGGCCCATGAAGATGAACAGGCAGGTAGACTATGTATTCCCCTTTCAATTCAATTTGACTTCTTAGTTAGTAAAGCCTTTGCTCACAGTGATCTTAAATGAACTTTAGCTTAGTTCCTATCCCATCCATTCTTAATTCTGAATTGGTGAAACCTAAAAGTTCTGTGTCTTTGTCAGTTTTCAGGCACAGGAAAAAAAAATTTTTTTTAAATTTTTTTTAACATTTATTTATTTTTGAGAGACAGAGAGAGACAGAGCATGAGCGGGGGGAGGGGCAGAGAGAGAGAAGGAGACAGAATCTGAAGCAGGCTGCAGGCTCTGTCAGCATAGAGCCTGATGCATGGCTCAAACCCACAAACTGTGAGATCATGACCTGAGCTGAAGTCGGATGCTCAACTGACTGAGCCACCCAGGCGCCCCAAAAACAAAATTTTTAACAGCAACAATAGCAAACCCTTATGTTTCACTTATCAATACACCAGGAGTTAAGTTCTCCCTAATGTTTAAATCATATCTCAGCAGTGAAGCAATAACAGTTCCCTGGCTACCTGACAAAATTCATGAGTCTCCCTACAAATTCAACCTTTCCACAAGAGAGTAACTGGGGCCTGAAGGCAAATATACCCCCACCATATTGGGGTGTTCATACTGCCTATGAAATTCTATTGTGTAAGACACATAATGACACAATCCAAGCATTCCTGTAAGGAAACTAGGTGTTTATATTTCCCAAGAGGTAGGTTTGCTTGTACTTGTTCTTTAAATTATAAAGTGTTCTAATCTGATTAGGGAAACATTATGAAAGACCACTTTGGCTCAGGTCACTAAACCCAGTACTTTATACATTCTAATTCATTTAAACTCTCTGTAGTAAGTGAGAAGCTGTAATTGGGGAAATTAAAAATTAATTGCAAAGGTCTCTCAGTAAGTGCAAGTTCAAACACTTGAACCTAGGCCCAGCTCCAAAGACCCTGCACACACCACTATATTATACAGTCTCAAAGGACTCAATGCAAGCCTTATGGCAAAGTTCCAGATCTTTTATTTTACTTCAGTGGTCCTTGGCACTACCTTGCTGTCTGTGGTATGATGCAAAAATATTTTGTAGGCCTTCCTATCAAGAGGTGGAGTTTATTTCTCTACCCTTTGACTCTGGGCTGACACACAAGACTTGCTTTAACTGGAATGTGGCAGAAGCAACATCAGGAGAGTTCTTAGCCTGAGTGTCAATAAGCCTTGCAGCTTTTGCTTTTGTACTCTTGGAACCCTCTGCCATCAAATGAACAAACTCAGAGCCTGATGGTGAATGAGAGGCCACATGGAGCTGAGATGAGTCATCCCTGCTGAGGGCCCCCATGCAGGGAGTTGTCCCGGCTGCTGACCTCAAATGCACAAATGATCCCAGCCAAGACCAGAACCACCTAGCTTTGCCCAGCCCAAATTCTTGGGCCACAGAATTGTAAGCAGAATGGTGGTAGTTTTTAGCTACTAAGTTTTGGGATAGTTTGTTATACAGCAAAAGCTAACTGATACATCTTCTCAGCCACCCCTCCTAATTAAAAACAAATGGAGATAGGCCCAAAGGCCACTGAAAAGTTTACTGACCACTGCTTATTCATGTACTCTGCTATTTTCAAGTCCAGTCTAATTCACTGTTAGAGTTCCCTAAACCCAAATAAGCCGGGTCTTCAAGCAGCTGACAATGACCTGGTCTATCTTTCTCTTCTCTTAGGCTCCTTGTGGCAAGGTCAACTTCTCACAACTCTTTGTATCTAGCACAAAACCTTCCTTTTATCATAGATTCACAATAAAATGTCCAAATCAGTAGAAGAGATATTAACCCTTAGGGGAGTTAGAACTTTGAAGCTTTGAAGCACAGTGTAATGATAGTCATAGTCATAAAATTTAGCAACTTTTGCAAGGGGTGGAAAAAAGCCTTGTGGACTGGCAACTCCAGGGCTTATGAGATTTAGTCCTTGAGTTTCAACTACATTGTTTTTAAAAGCACTTCCTAAGTCTTGAGAGACAGCTCAGGCCAAGTACAGAATCAGCAATTTAAATATGCACAGAAGGCTTTATGATCTATACTTTTTAAGCATGACTAAGTTTTAGCAAAAAATTGGAATCAAGCCTCACACTTAACTGGATGGTGCTAAACATGGAATAATGATGAATTCCTGATATTAGTGCAAGTTTCACTGGAACAATAATTCTAGAACACCTATCAAAACGTCTGAGAGATTGTCATTTCATGGACAAAATAGGCTTTATCTGTAAAAGATCAGACTTAACTTGTGAAAATTGAGTTAGCTCTTATGGCATTTCCCCATTTATACAAAAATGTTTTTATTAATATAAACTCCACATCAATTTTTCACACAGAGTGTTTCAAGTTTAACAAAGGACACAACTCTACTTTAAATGCACCTCAGAGTGTTCCATTACCATAACTACTATCAGCTTAAAAAGGTGACACAAAAAAGCAGTACTTTTCACAATGATTCTGCTTTAAGATATTAAAGCTGAACCTGAAACTTAAGGTTGCTAAGTCACTTGCAAAAAATTAAATTGTACTTGGTGACTGAGTTGAATAATGGCTACTCAAAAATGCTGTGGCATCCTCAACTGGACATTAGTCATGTGCACCTACAAACTCAGATGGACAGAAGAGGCATGGATCATCTTTGGAAAAAGAAAGATCACCTACAAGCCGATTTTGGGTATTTTTTACATTTGGGATCTAAGCCAATGAGATAAGATTAGTAGATTCAGGGCTCAAATATGGAATGAAACATGAGGGTCACCATCTACTCTCTCAGTGGTTTGTAATGGCTATTTTCCATAGCACTCCCTTCAGTGGGCCTACTGCTCCTCAGACCTAGGTCCTATGTCAATTCCTAGATGAGACTAATTTCATTCATTCATTCAACCAAAATCTGCTGAGTGCCTACTATGCAAAATGCTATTTCCTGTAAGATGATTGTTATGCATCTTCCTGGAAAAAAAAAAAGGCAAAAGAGGAAGCAGAGAAAAATAATAATCTAGGGAAATGCTTAATCCATGCAAGAAATAACAAGTTTTTCTGAAACAAACATGTAGATAGATGTGTGCTTCATTTAGAATGAATTAAGTAAAAAATGGAATAAATCTTTTACTGGTACCTGTATCCCAATTCTTCACTAAGATGGATCATATGAAGGATATATGATTCCTTGCTTGTTCCAGTGAGGCCGGGCAACAGTAAGATAGTAGGCCTGGTGGTGGCATCCCTATAACACTTACTGTTACAATTATCAAACCAGTCCAGTGAAATCTGTCCTCCATCTGCAGTTTTAATAAGTTCACTAGAAGAAATAGAGGACATACTCATTAAATGTTTCAAGTCATGCTTTAATATTAGTGTCTTTTTTTTTTTTTAATGTTTATTTTTGAGAGAGTGAGAGAGAGAGAAACAGCATGAGCAGGGGAGGGGCAGAGAGAAGGAGACACAGAAATCCGAAGCAGGCTCCAGGCTCCAAGCTGTCAGCACAGAGTCTGACACGGAGGTCAAACTCACAAACCATGAGATCATGACCTGAGCTGAAGTTGGATGCTTAACCAACTGAACCACCCAGGTGCCCCAATATTAGTGTCTTAATTTTATAAATATATGACATGATTTGGTCATCTGAAGTTTTTTTTTTAGCATTCACTAACACACACACTTATATCCCTTTGTCTTATTACAAGAATGATATGACATTAGTACCATAAAGTATTTCCAGCAATATCACAAAAAGGTAGCATATAAAAATGAACTGCTAAATACTTCAAATATTTATCTTAACCATTTCCTCATTACTCTAAAATACCCAGCATTTAACCCCTATTTGATTGAGGTCACCCAAATAATTCAGTAGGGAATTATGAATAAGTAAAATACTGATCTGATCACTGCTCTGGTCCTTTGACTTAACAATAAAGTCTCCCACAGAGTATATTATAAAATTTGTTTCTTAAATATTTTAAAGTATTTCTCACATAGTATGCATGAACTTAAAGATTTTTCTCAAATAAATAGTGCAAGTTCCAGGCAACAAAAGGAACTCCAGAAGGACTAGATGACTCAGGGAAATTAATATTAGGCATCATCTAAATCTCCGGGTTACTGATAAATTCTGGACCCTATCTTTAACACCTCAAGGACATTATCATCAAGAACCCATTTGCTTATTAATATGAAGTCCTTTTACAGGAGTCCATCATTAATTAAAATTTGGCAACATCCAAATTAATTGGCATCCTTCTCGACCCCATCCCCACTCCTAGCATCAATGAATTGGTGCATATCATCAAAGGATCTAGGTCCTTAGGGACAGACGCATGCCAAACTAGAAAAGAGTAACTCAAAAACACTTCTCTAGAAATAAACCATTTACATGAATGGTTTATATGAACCATTTATATGAACCATTTACATGAATGGTTTATATGAACGGCAATACCTGAATTTTTTCCTGCAGCTGTGTGTGTGTGGAGGGGAGCACACCTTCCACTTTCGTTCCCCCTTTCTTTTCTATATGTTTACTGACGAGAGGTTAACCAAGAACTGGGAGTATGCAGGAAAAACCCGGTGGTTGTGCAGAAATGACTGAAAAATGGTAATATACTTACTTCCTGTACTGCACCGGGGGTTTGGAAGTGATGAAAGGTCTCAGGAGTGTCTGTCCTCGACTCTCCCAGCACCAGACCGTGGGGTAGTACGTTTCTGTCACCACGGGGCAGTGGTCCTGAAGGAAGCGGTTGAAACTCTCACCCCCCGTCACTAACTGGGGCTTCTGTGGGGAAAGCCGGTATTATAGTGAAGGGTCTAGAACAAAGTTTCTGCCAACCGTAAACCAGAAATGAGCAGACTCGTCCCTCGCCCGCATGTTCCCTCCGATTACATCTTCTTCTAGAAGCCTGACAAAAATAATTCGCAGTCACAACGGACTTAAAGGGAGATTTACCAAACTCTTGAAGGGGAAGGCGAGAGCTGAGATAAGGGAGTCCTTGTCAGAAGTGCTACAGCATTGCCAGCCCCGCGAATGGTGACAGGGCAGCCCCGCCGCGCCTAGGTCAGCCGGGTCCTGGCTGCAGTCCGAGGACCCCGGCCGAACCCACAACACGCCGACAAGGGCTGGCCCGCTTTCCCGCGCGCGCTCAAAGGGCGTCCATCGGATATCGGGGAAAGGGCGACAACTCAAGCAGCATTCTCGCCTCCAGGACGACCCCAGCCACCCGTCCCTCCAGCGGCAGCTCCAGCTTCACCAGCTGCTGTCCCTCCCAGCAGAGCTGCCCGCGGCCCTGCGCCCCGGCGCCCGCGCCAACCCCCGGCTCACCTTGGCAATGCTGCTCAGGTAATAGAAGGCGTAAGCGACACTGAAGCCCAGGATCAGGGATAAGCCCACACCCGAGCCGAAGAACCCAACCCGGACTTGGTGCTCCAAGTAGAGAGAGAGCTCCCGGGACAGCATCCGCAGGTCCATAGCTAAGCGCTGCATGGCCCTGTGGCGGGAGGCCAACGAGCCGGCGAGCCAGCGAAAGCGGCGCGAGGCTGCGGCGGACCCTGGACCAGAGCGTCTCTTACCGGGCAGAGAGCCGCTTCCGCGAGCGGGCGCGGCCGAGCGGCCCCGGGAGGCGTAACACAGCTGCCAGACGCCGCCGGCTCCGCCCCGGCTTCCCTGGAACCGCCCCCTCCGCCAGCCACTCAGGAACCTTCCAGAGGCGCAGTACCAAGCGCGGCCCCCGTGCGGTGGCGGACCCGGTCTCCCGGTCTGGTCCAGGCATTCCGGGCGACACCTTCCCCTGCTTCCCCCTCCCCTTCCTCCGCCCCAAGGGTGGGGAGCAAGGAAGCATCGGCTTTGGAGAAGGAAATGGGCCTGGCAGTGCGCATTCAGGGCCGGGGCCGGGCAGCCCCAATGACCTTGAACGATTACGCACGGTGGTGGGTCTCAGTGAATCCTTACTGTAAACTAGAGGTTTAGAGTGCCCAGGAAGTGTGCCTTAGATTAAAAAATTGGGGAGTTAATGCCAAAGTTACGTTAGAAGAATGCGCTGTGTAGTGGAAAGAAAAATCCTACATCTCCCAGAAAGTTGTGTTTCCCCTGAAGACTATCAAAAGAGAAAAAATATTCTGTAAATGTCCGATAGTGAGGACATTCATAATTTAAATCTCTCTGAATCCTTTTAGTTAAGTATGCCTTGAATGAGAAGTGGTTACCTAAAATAAGAAGATCAAGAAAATGAACTAGAATTCAAAATATTTTAAAGCCTATTTGTGGTTCATTAGTGCTTTGAGCTTCTAGACTTACAGAAAATCAGTTACCTAACGTAGGGACAGGAAGCCACTTATGAATGAAGTAGGTTTTCCTAGGTTTATTTATGGCAACATGACTAAAGCTGGAAGATACAGGCATATAAAAGTGCTGGAAGATGTAAAATCTGTTATTATGAACTCCTCCCACTTAGAAGTAACAAGAGTGGCAAGACTTAAACAGGCAAAACGGAAAAGGTAAGGGCTGTATAGACATGAAAAATTTCAGACTATTGTTCATTAATTATAGAAATTAGTGATAGAGAAATGGAATGGGCCAGAAGTAAGCAATTTATTTGGCTTTGATTTGGTCACTGTAACTTGATGGTTGTCCATACCCAGAATGATTTAGTTGCGTTCACTGAGCCTGTTGTTTTTTGTTTTGCCTTTTTTTTTTTTAAATCTGTATTATAAGAATTTCTACTTTATAGAGTCTTTGGGATTACTGAATGAAGTAATGTATGTGACTGAATGAAGTAATGTATGTGCTGAATATAAGTAATTCTATTTCATTCACTGGCTCTTGCATCTGAGCACAGCCAGAAAACACATAACACATGCTGGTTGCCATATTTGACAATTTACATGCAAAATTCTTTATAATGCCTGCACCCACCTTCTTCTGCCCCACCCATCAATAAATACATATATATTTCATTTGCTTAAGTTTAAAGTGAAAATACTGAAAATGCTTCATTAGCATAATGGTGTGTAGAAAGCATGCTGACCTGGGAGTAAACAACTCTGAACCCACCAAACTTAGGCAAACCATTTACTCTTTTGGACCCTCAATTCCTTGTCTGAAGGAATAAGATGGCTGAAATTGAAGATACCAAACTTTCTTTCCTGTTAGAAGAACATTCACAAACTTCCTTAAGATAAGAATATTCCAATTTAGGGGCACCTGGGTGGTTCAGTTGCTTGAGGTCCAGCTTCAGTTCAGGGGCATGATCTCACAGTTTGTGGGTTCAAGCCCTGTGTCCAGATCTGTGCTGACAGAGCCCGGAGCCTGCTTTGGATTCAGTGTCTCCCTATCTCTCTCTACCCATCTCCCACTTGTGTGTGCACGCAGGCTTTCTCTCTCAAAAACAAACAAACAAACAAACAAACAAAAAAGAACATTCCAATTTAGATGAAGAAATGAGAGCTTATATCCCACCATGACCCCCAGTGACTTCTTCCACCTGGTGTCCATGCCTGTGTATAATTCCTTCTCCTTGAGTGTAGATAGAACCAGTGAATTATTGCTAACCAAAAGAATATGGTAAAAGTGAGGAGATGTCACCACTTCTGTGATTACATTATCTTATGTGACGCTAGCTTACTAGACTGGAGCTAAAGCCTTTCCTGCCACCTTGAGGAAGCAGACAGCCATATGAACCACTCATGGAGAGGACCACATAGCAGGGAACTAGTGGCACCTTCCAGGATTTTTCAGGGGGAGGGGTGTCTGTAGCTGACAACCAGCAAAAAGATGGGGACTTTAATCCTACAACTGCAAGGAAATGAATTCTGCCAACACTCTAAATAAGCTTAGAAGCAGATTCTTCCTCAGTCAAGCCTCCAGATGAAAACACAGCCTGTCTAACATCTTGATGATAGCCTTGTGAGACCTGGAGCAGAGCCCCAGTTAGGCTGTGCTTGGACCTCTGATCCACGGAAACTGTTAGATAGTAAAAGTGTTGTTTTAAGTGCTAAATTTGTGGTAATTTGTTATGCAGCAACAGAAAACTAATAGAGAATATAAAAAGGTCCTACAAAAGCATTTAAATATTAATAAATATCAGTGACTCATTTTTGCCTATCAATATACAGTTGACCCTTGAACAGCATGGGGGTTAGAGGTGCCAACCCCTGCACAGGCAAAAATCTGTGTATAACTTTTGACTCTTCAAAAACTTAACTAATAGCCTATTGTTGATGGAAGCCTTACTGATAACACAAACAATTAACACATATTTTGTATATTATATGTATTATATACTATATTCTTGTGATAAAGTAAGCTAGAGAAAAGAAACATTATTAAGAAAATCATAAGGAAGAAAATCACAGTACCATATCGGTTTTTAAATTATTATTTTAGAGAGAGCATGCAAGTTGGGGAGAGGGACAAAGGGAGAGATAGAAAAAATCTTAAGTAGGCTCCATGTTCAGCACGGAGCCTGACGCAGGGTTCAATTCCATGACCCTGGAACCGTGACCTGAGCTGAAATCAAGAGTTAGATGCTCAACTGTCTGAGCCACCCAGGCACCCCAGTACCATATCATATTTATAAAAAAAAAAATCTTCATATAAGTGGCATGTTGTTCAAGGGTCAACTGCATTTGTTGTAAAGATTTCAGCTCTTTCAATCAATATTCAACATTAAGAAACCCATTAAGAGATTTTTTAATATTTTTCTTTATACTCCTTTTTGATTACTTGTCACAATGAACATTTATTACTTTTTACACAGTAAAAAAGTCATTTAAAAACATACAAAATTAATTGTAAAGGAATAAATCATGTGAAAAGATACATAACTAAAAGTAGGAAAGGCCAAAACATTCTAAGATGTAATGGAAAACAAGTTTTAAATAGGAAGACACCTTCATAAATTTTGTGTGCAATATGCCCTGGATTTTTTTTTATTGAGGAATGGCATTTAGAAATCAAGATACAGGCACTGGGTGTGGTCATTGCTACTGGAGTATCCTCTAGATACTAGATACTACACACTAGAAAGAGCTCTAGTGTGTAGGCCCTGGTAGCTGACTGAGCTAGGTAATATGTCTATGTATACTAACCCATGTGTGCGTATATCTGTATCTGTATCTAGAGTTGTTTTTGTATCTATTCATCTGTATTTACAATAAGCTAAAGATGAGTTAAGAAAAAATATGAGCTCTTTTATGTGGACTCCCTGAGGGTTTTTAGGAGGAATTAAACCTCGTAACTTAAGTTTTCCTTTAATTTTTGGATAAAGCAAAATTCTATCTGTAATAGGAAATACCCTATTCCCTTAACCTCCTCAATTCTATTACAAATTAGCAACAGAAATGGTTTATACTTATAGAGAATGCCAGACTGAAAACCATAAGACACATACTTAATGAAACATAAATTTTAGATTATATACAATTAAAATAAATATTATAGTTCTCTATGGATTGTTATAAAAAATTGTGCATGTCTCTAAATTATTTACTAGTAAACCACTGTGACCCCAACTCCTCAGTTCTGATATTTATTATTATACTTCCTGTAGCCCTATCTTTAGCATTAATAATCCCTAACCCTACACAGCCCAACCTTAGCACTAGCCATCTGATTTCCAACTGATTGATTCGGGGGGTGGGGTGGAGGAGACTATAATATACCCTAGGAACTGAGGCCAGGGACTTCAGGATGAGAAAAGTAATTTAAATAAGAAAGAGCTCTAGTAGCTGGCAGAAAGTCATGTTGGAAAGGAGAAATGTACATGTGGGGGTCCTGGTGGATGCCTGGGGAAGAAACAAGTTGAATTCTTAGAAGGCTTCAGAAGTGGTCAAGGGGGCAGATGAGTTTGTGGTCCTGAGACCTCACTTCCAATCTGTACTGTTTACACTTATCAACTGGAGTCTTGAGCAAAAATCTGCCTATACCTTCCCTCAAGGTTAAATTGTGTTTATTAGATTCAGGGTATGGCAGCCAAGTAGTAGCCATAATAGGGAGATAAATTAACCTGCTTCCTCCAAGGTAACTGGAGTCATTTGGGAACATCTCACTGTGGAGAGGATTAATTTACAGAGTAACATAACTGGAGGAACATAAAGTTGATGCTTCCTCTTCCTCCTTCCCCAGGGAGAAGCCAAAAACTTATTTTGTATAATACAGAGTGACAGACAGATAGAAAGAAAGAAAAAGCAACCATCATATGGGTTCCAACTAAAATGTATGAGATCAAAATTATCTTAACAGTATTTAATTCCTCTTCATGCAAAGAGGCAGCCCTCTCATCATATGTAGCTGAAAAGAGAAATATTTTTGGCCACCTTGACATCTGTGAAAACACGCTCCCCTGTTCATTCCCAAATAGCTCATTTACAAGTAAATGTACCCATAGTAGACAGGTATGGAGTGGTCATGTGAAAGTGCTGCAAGAATATGCTAAAATCAGTTCTTAAGACAACTCATTAAGGAACAACAACAACAAAATGGAAAAGAGAATAGTTGGTTGTATACCTCCAAACTTACCTGTATATACACACTGGTGTGACTAATGGGCTACAGTCCTTGAAAAGGTGTGTGGGAGTCAGGCGGGGAGTGGCATGGGAATGAGATCCAAACACAGGTGAAGGCAATGCCCTTTTCTACCTCATCAAAGGTCACAGTCTATGGTAGGCAGAATTCTGAGATGTCCTCTTCTCAAGATTCCTCCCCCTGATGTACACACCCTTCTATAATCCCCTACATTTGAGTGTGGGTGGGACATATCAATATGATGGGATATCATTTCTGGATTATGTTACATTATATAGCAAAGATGAAGTGATTTTGAAGATGTAATGAAAGGCCCTAGTTAGTAGACTCTGAGTTAATACAAAGGGAGATTTCTTGGGTAGGCCTGATCTAATCAGGAGAGCCTTTTAAAAGAAAGTCCAAGGGTCAGACATGGAGGAAGTCAGAGACTCTTTCTTCTTCTGGCCTTTAAGAAGCAAGCGTCTGGGGTATCTGGATGGCTCAGTTAGTTAAGCGTTTGACTCTTGATTTTAGCTCAGGTCATGATCTCACACTCCTGAGACTGAGCCCTGTGTCAGCCTCTGTGCTGAGTGTGGAGCCTGCTTAAGATTCTCTCTCTCCTTCGGGGCACCTGGGTGGCTCAGTCGGTTAAGTGTCTGACTTCAGCTTAGGTCACGATCTCGCGGTCCGTGAGTTCGAGCCCCGGGTTGGGCTCTGGGCTGATGGCTCAGAGCCTGGAGCCTGCTTCCGATTCTGTGTCTCCCTTTCTCTCTGTCCCACCCCCGTTCATGCTCTGTCTCTGTCTGTCTCAAAAATAAATAAACGTTAAAAAAAAAATTTAAAAGATTCTCTCTCTCCTTCAAGAAATGTCTCAAATATACGACTTAACCTTACACCTAAAGGAACTGGAAAAAGAATAGCAAATAAAGCCCCAAAGTAGCAGAAAAAGGGAAATAATAAAGATTAGAACAGAAATCAAGGATATTGAAAAAAAAAAAAAATAGAACAGGTCAATAAAATTAGGAGTTGGTTCTTTGAAAGAATTAACAACACTGATAAACCCCAGCCAGATTTGTCAAAAAGAAAAAGGAAAGGACCCAAATAAATAAAATCAAGAATGAAAGAGGAGAGATCACAACCAACACTGCAGAAATACAAACAATAATAAGAGAATATTATGAGCAATTATATGCCAACAAATTGGACAATCTGGAAGAAATGGATAAATTCCTAGAAACATATAAACTATGAAAACTGAAACAGGAAGAAATAGAAAATTTGAACAGACCCATAACCAGTAAAGAAATTGAATCAGTATCAAAAATCGCCCAACAAACAAGAGTCCAGGGCCAGATGGCTTCCCATGGGAATTCTACCAAACATTTAAAGAAGAGTTAATACTTATTCTTTTGAAGCTGTTACAAAAAAAAAAAAAAAAAAAAAAAAAAAAAAAAAGAAAGAAAGAAAAAGAAAAAGAAAAAGAAAAAGAAAAAAAGAAATGAAAGGGAAACTTCCAAACTCATTCTATGAGGCCAGCAGTATCTTGATTTCAAAAGCAAAGACCTCACTAAAAAGGAGAACTATAGACCAATTTCCCTGATGAACATGGATGGAAAAATTCTCCACAAGATATTAGGACATCAAGCCCAACAATACATTAAAAGAATTATTCACCATGATCAAGTGGGATTTATTCCTGGGCTACAGGGGTGGTTCAGTATCTGAAAACCAATGTGATATACCATATTAATAAAGGAAAGGATACAAACCACACGATTCTCTCAATAGATTTAGAAAAGGTATTTGACAAAATACAGCATCCTTTCTTGATAAAAACCCTCAAGAAAGTAGGAATTGAAGGAACATCCCTCAACATCAAAAATGCCATATACAGGGGCGCCTGGGTGGCTCAGTCGGTTAAAAGTGGCCGACTTCGGCTCAGGTCATAATCTCACCGCCGTGAGTTCGAGCCCCGTGTCGGGCTCTGTGCTGACAGCTCAGAGCCTGGAGCCTGTTTTGGATTCTGTGTCTCCCTTTCTCTGACCCTCCCCTGTTCATGCTCTGTCTCTCTCTGTCTCAAAAATAAATAAACGTTCAAAAAAAATGCCATATACAAAAACCCACAGCTAATATCATCCTTAATGGGGAAAAACTTAGAGCTTTTCCCCTAAGGTCAGGAACACAACAGGGATGTCCACTCTCACCACTGTTGTTCAATATAATACGGAAAGTCCTAGCCTCAGCAATCAGACAATGCATACAAATTAGAAAGGAAGAAGTCAAGTTTTCACTCTTCACAGACAACATGATACTCTATGTGGAAAACTTGAAAGACTCCACCAAAAAACTGCTAGAACTGGGGCGCCTGGGTGGTGCAGTCGGTTAAGCGTCCGACTCCAGCCAGGTCACGATCTCGCGGTCCGTGAGTTCGAGCCCCGCGTCAGGCTCTGGGGCTGATGGCTCAGAGCCTGGAGCCTGTTTCCGATTCTGTGTCTCCCTCTCTCTCTGCCCCTCCCCCGTTCATGCTCTGTCTCTCTCTGTCCCAAAAATAAATAAACATTGAAAAAAAAATTAAAAAAAAAACTGCTAGAACTGATATATGCATTCAGCAAAATCACAGGATATAAAATCAATGTACAGAAATCGGTTGCATTTCTATACATCAATAATAAGCAGCAGAAAGAAAAATCGAGGAATCAATCCCATTTACAAGACCTAAATATGAGACAGGAAATCATCAAAATTCTAGAGGAGAAAATAGGCAGCAACCTCTTTGACCTTGGCCACAACAACTTCTTACTAGACATGTCTCTGGAGGCAATGGAAACAAAAGCAAAAATGAACTATTGGGACCTCAGCAAGATAAAAAGCTTCTGCGCAGTAAAGGAAACAATCAACAAAACTAAAAGGTAACCGATGGAATGGGGGAAGATGTTTGCAAATGACATGTTGGATAAAGGATTAGTATCCAAAACCCGTAAAGAACTTATCAAAACTAACACCCCCAAAAAACAAATAATCCAGTGAAGAAATGACCAGAAGATACAAATAGACACTTTTCCAAAGAAGACATCCAGATGGCTAACAGACACATGAAGATGTTCAACATCACTCATAATTAGGGAAATACAAATCCAACCCACAATGAGATGCCACCTCATACCTGCCAAAAAGACTAAAATGAAGAACTCAGGAATCAACAGATTCAGTGAGATTGCAGAGAAAGAGGAACATTGTGTACTGTGAGTGGGAATGCAAACTGGCACAGCCACTCTGGAAAACAGTATGAAGTTTCCAGTATGAAATTAAAAATAGAACTACCCTATGACCCAGCAATTGCACTACTAGGTATTTATCCAAAGGATACAAAAATGCACCACAATGTTTATAACAGTACTATCAACAATAGTCAAATTATGGAAAGAGCCCAAATGTCCACTGACTGATGAATGGATAAAGAAGATGTGGTATACACACACACACACACACACACACACACACACACACACACACACTGGAATATTACTCAGCGATCAAAAAGAATGAAATCTTGCCGTTTGCAACAATATGGACGGAACTGGAGTGTGTTATGCTAAGCAAAATAAGTCAGAAAGACAAATATAATGACTTCACTCATGGAATTTAAGAAACAAAACAGATGAACATAGGGGAAGGGAAGAAAAAAATAAAATAAGGTAAAAATGGAGAGAGAGGCAAACCATAAGGGACTCTTGAATACAGAGAACAAACTGAGGGTTGCTGGAGGGAAGGTGCATGGGGGGAGGGGTTAAATGAGTGATGGACATTAAGGAGGGCACTTGCTGGGATGAGTACTGGGTGTTACATGTAAGTGATGAATCACTAAATTCTACTCCTGAAACCAATCCTACACTATATGTTAACTAACTTGAGTTAAAAAAAAAAAAAGAATTCCCTCTTTTTCCCTCTGCCTCTCCCTCACATGCACATGCACTCTCTCTCTCTCTCTCTCTCTCTCTCTCTCTCTCTCTCTCTCTCTCTCAAAGAAAAATAAAATAAATAAAAATAAGAAGAAGCAATCCTCCACAAGTTCTACAGCTGCAAGAAAATGAATTCTCCAAATAACCATATGAACTTGGTACAGGACCCTGAACTTCAGATAAAGCTAAAGCCATGGCTATTGAGCGTATTAGCTTTGGATTTTTTGTAAATCCCCTTTATTATGTTGAGGAAATTCCTTTTTGCTCTTAGTTTGTTCAGGATTTTCATCATGAAAAGGTGTTAGATATTTTCAAATACTTTTTCTGTATTAAGTGAGATGAACATGTGTTATTTTTCCCCCTTTATTCTGGTAATGTGGTGTAGTACACTGATTGATTTTCATATGCTGAAGCACCCTTGCATTCTGGAATATATCCCACTCAGTCATGAGGTATAATCCTCTTACTGTGCTGCTGGGTTAGGTTTGCTCGTATTTTGTTGAGGATTTTTCTCATCTATATTCATAAGGTATGCTGTCTCTAGTTTCCCTTTGGGTTGTTTTTGTCTGGCTTTGGTATCAGGGTAACGCTGGTGTCATAGAATGAGTTAGGAAGTGCTTCTTTCACTTTTATACTTTGGAGGAGTTTGAGAAGCATTCGTAATACTTCTTTAAACATTTGGTAGAGTTCACCAATGAAAGCTTATGGTTCTAGGCTTTGTTAGGGGGAAGGTTTTTGATTACTGATTCAATCTCTTGTTATAGGTCTGTTCAATTTTTGTGTTTGTTCTTGAGTCAGTTTAAAAAAATTTTTTTTAACGTTTATTTATTATTGAGAGACAGAGAGACACAGAGCATGAGCAGGGGAGGGATAGAGAGAGGGGGAGACACAGAATCTGAAGTAGGCTCCAGGCTCTGAGCTGTCAGCACACAGCCCGTTGTGGGGCTCGAACTCACAAACTGTGAGATCATGACCCGACCCGAAGTCGGTTGCTTAACCAACTGAGCCACCCAGGCGCCCTTTGATAGTATGTATTTTTCTAGAAGTTTGTCTATTTCAGTTAGATTATCTAATTTGTTGGTTTACAATTGTTCACAGTATTTTTTTTTAAGTTTGTTTATTTTGAGAGAGAGAGGGAGAGAGAGAGAGCCAGTGGGGGAGAGGCGGGGGTGGGGTGGGGACAGACGCTCTTAAGCAGGCTCCAAATCAGGCTCCGAAGCAGGCTCTATGCTGACAGCAGAGAGCCTGATGTGGGGCTTGAACTCACCAACTGTGAGATCATGAGCTGAAGTCAGATGCCCAACCAGCTGAGCCACCCAAGTGCCCCTTCATAGTATTTTTTATATAATAATCTTTAAAAGGGTTTTTTAATGTTTATTTATTTTTGAGAGAGAGAGAGGGAGGGAGGGAGAGAGGGAGAGAGACAGACAGACAGAGCACAAGTGCGGGAGGGGCAGAGAGAGAGGGAGACACATAATCCGAAGGAGGCTCCAGGCTCTGAACTGTCAGCACAGAGCCCAACACAGGGCTCAAACCCATGAACTCCAGGATCATGACCTGAGCCAAAGCTCACCCGGGTGCCCCTATAATCCCCTCCAACAACCCTTCCAGTAACCTTCTATTAGTTCTCTATATTTAAGAGTCTTTTATATTTTGTCCCCCTCCCTGTTTTTATATTATTTTTGCATCCCTTCCCTTATGTTCATCTGTTTGTATCCTAAATTCCTCATATGAGTGAAGTCATATGATATTTGTCTTTCTCTGACTAATTTCACTTAGCACAGTACCCTCCATTTCCATCCACATAGTTGCAAATGGCAAGATTTCATTCTTTTTGGTTGCTGAGTAATACTCCATTGTATATATATATCACATTTTCTTTATCCATTCATCCATCAATGGACATGTAGACATTTAGACTCTTTCCATACTTTGGCTATTGTTGATAGTACTGCTATAAACATGGGGGTGCATGTGTCCCTTCAAAACAGCACACCTGTATCCCGTGGATAAATGCCTAGTAGTGCAATTGCTGGGTTGTAGGGTAGTTCTATTTTTAGTTTTTTGAGCAAACTCCATATTGTTTTCCAGAGTGGCCACACCAGTTTGCATTCCCACCAGCAGTGCAAAAAAGATCCTCTTTCTCCGGATCCTCAGTTATTGCCTGAGTTGTTAATGATAGCCATTCTGACAGGTGTGAGGTGACATCTCATTGTGGTTTTGATTTGTATTTCCCTGATGATGAGTGATGGTGAGCACCTTTTCATGTGTTGGTTGGCCATCTGGATGTTTTCTTTGGAAAAGTGTCTATTCATGTCTTTTGCCCATTTCTTGACTGGATTATTCATTTTTTGGGTGTTGAGTTTGATAAGTTCTTTATAGATTTTCGATACTAACCCTTTATCTGATATGTCATTTGCAAATATCTTCTTCCATTCCACTGTTTGCCTTTTAGTTTTGCTGATTGTTTCCTTTGCTATGCAGAAGATTTTTACTGTGATGAGGTCCCAATAGTTCAATTTTGCTTTTGTTTCCCTTGCCTCTGGAGACATGTTGAGTGAGAAGTTGCTGAGGCCAAGATCAAAGAGGTTTTTGCTTGATTTCTCCTCTAGGATTTTGATGGCTTCCTGTCTTGCATTTAGGTCTTTCATCCATTTTGAGTTTATTTTTGTGAGGTGGTCCAGGTTCATTTTTCTGCATGTCGCTGTCCAGTTTTCCCAGCACCATTTGCTGAAGAGACTGTCTTTATTCCATTGGATATTCTTTCCTGCTTTGTCAAAGATTAGTTGGCCATACATTTGTGGGTCCATTTCTGGGATCTCTATTCTGTTCCATTGATCTGAGTGTCTGTTTTTGTGCCAGTACCATACTGTCTTGATGATTTCAGTTTTGTAACACAGCTTGAAGTCTGGAATTGTGATGCCTCCAGTTTTGGTTTTCTTTTTCAAGATTGCTTTGGCTATTTGGGATCTTTTCTGGTTCCATACAAATTTTAGGATTGTTTGTTCTAGCTCTGTGAAGAATGCTGGTGTTATTTTGATAGGAATTGCTCTTCTTTTTTTAATGTAAGCATTTTCAGCTACAAATTTCTCTCTGAGCACTACTTTTGATGTATTGCATGAGTTTGAGTATGCTGTGTTTTTGTTTTCATTCATTTGAAATTATCTTCTTATCTCTCTTTTAATTTGTTCTTTGACCCACAAGTTAAGAGTGTGTTGTTTTGTTTTCACATATTTGTGAATTTTCCAAGTTTCCTTCTGTGATTGATTTCTAGCTTTATTTCATTGTAGCAGATAACATACTTTGTATGATTTCAGTCTTTTAAAATTCACTGAGACTTGCTTTGTGGACTGATATGTGGTCTATTCTGGAGAAATTTCCAGTGCGGTTGAGAAGAATGTATGTTGTTGTTGGGTGTGGTGTTCCATATATGTCTATTAGGTCTAGTTGGCTTATAGTGTTGTTTTAATCTTCTATTTCTTTATTGATCTTCTGTGTGGTTGTTCTATCCATTACTGAAATGGCATATTAAAATCTTCAACTATTATTGTAGAACTGTCTGTTTATCTCTCAATTCTGCCAGTTTTTGTCTCATATATTTTGGGACTTTGTTGTTAAGTGGGTGTATGTTTATAACTGTTGTCACATCTTGATGGATTGACCTTCTTATCAATATATTCTTTGTTTTTTGTAATTATTTTTTACTTAAAGTTTATTTAGTCTGCTTTTAGTCTAGCTGTCCCAGCTTTCCTTTGATTATTATCTGCATATTGTAGGGGGTTGAATAGTGACTACAGAAAGATATATTTAAGTCCTAACTCTGATACCTATTTGGAAATAGGGTCTTTGCTGCAGATGTAATTAAGTTAATGGACATAATTAAGTTTTGAGATGAGATCATCTTGGTCTTAGGTTGGGTCTTAAATCCAATGGTAGGCATCCTTGTAAGAGAAAGAAAAGGGATATTTGAAAGACACACACACAGAAGAAGGCCATGTGAAGACAGAGGTGGGGATTGGAGTAACGTACCTATAAGCTACAGAATGCCAAGGATGCCAGCAGCAACCAGAAGCTAGGAGAGAGGCATGGGATGAGTTCTCCCTCAACCTCCAGAAGGCGTTAACCTGACTGACACCTTTCTTTTGGACTTCTGGTCTCTAGAACTGCAAGAGAATGAATTTCCATTGTTTTCAGCTACTTAGTGTGTGGTGATTTGTCATAGGGAACTTGTACACTTGGAATGTATTTTTCCATCCTTTACTTTCAACTTATTTGTGTCTTTGATGCTAAAGTGAATCTCTTGCTGGGGTTCCTAGGTCGCTCAGTTGGTTAAGTGTCTGACTCTTGATTTTGGCTCAGGTCATGGTCTCTGGTTTGTAAGTTGAGCCTCGCATCTGGCTCTGCACTGACAGCACAGAGCCTGCTTGGGATTGATTCTCTGTCTCCCTCTCTCTCTGTCTGCCCCTCCCCCCCTTAAATAAACATAAAAAAATTAAGTGAATCTTTTGTGTGTTTTTTTTTAACTTACTTTTTAATCTATTTGGCTATCTCAGTCTTGTTTTTTTTTTTCTGTCTTGTTTTTATTTTAATTATTTTTTTAATGTTAATTCATCTTTGAGGGAGAGAGAGACAAGAGTGCAAGTGGGAGAGGGGCAGAGAGAGAGAGGGAGACACGGAATCTGAAGCAGGCTCCAGGCTCTGAGCTGTAAGTACAGAGTCCAACGCGGGACATGAACCCAGGGACCACGAGATCATGACCTGAGCTGAAGTCGGACATTTAATCAGCTGAGCCACCCAGGTGCCCCTCTGTCTTGTTTTTAAAAATAGCTTTACTGAGTTATAGTTTACATGCTATACAATTCACCTGCTTAAAGTGTACAATTCAATGGTTTTTAGGATATTATATTATAAATTTTTTAAAAATCTATAAATAAATACATATTTATTTATGTAGTAAATATGTGTGGTATTTTGTTATATGTATCATATGTTGCACAATGCATACAACAAAATTTGTCAATTTAACCATTTTTAAATAGCAAATTCAGTGATATTAATTACATTCACAATGTTATACAACCATCACCACTTTTATTTCAGAACTTTTTTTATTACCCCAAACAGAAACTCTGTAATCATTGAGCAATAATTCCTCATTGCCTTTCCATCAACCCCCACTTTAATCTCTAATCTACTTGCTGTCTACCTATACCTAGTATAGGTACCTAGTATAAGTGGAACCATACAACATTTATCCTTTTCTGTCCAGCATAAACTTATTGTAATGCCTTCAAGATTCATCCATGTCGTAGCATCAGAACTTCACTTCTTTTTAAGGCAAAATAACATTCCATTGTGCATATATATCATATTTTGTTTATCCATTCATCTGTTGATGAACACTTGCATTATTTCCACTTTTTGGCTATTGTGAATAATGCTGCAATGAACATTGTCATACAAATATCTGTTTGAGTGCCTGCTTCCAATTTCTTTCTTTCTTTAAAAAAATTTTTTTTTAATATTTACTTTTGAGAGAGAGAGAGAGACAGAGCACAAGCAGGGGAGGGGCAGAGAGAGAGGGAGACACAGAATCCGAAGCAGGCTCCAGGCTCTGAGCTGTCAGCACAGAGCGCAATGTGGGGCTCGAACTCCTAAACTGAGAGATCATGACCTGAGCCATAATCAGACGCTTAACCGACTGAGCCACCCAGGCACCCCTGTTTTTTTTTTTAATGTTTATTTATTTTTGAGACAGAGAGAACATGGGTGGGGGAGGGGAGAGAAGGGGAACAGAGGATCCAAAGCTGGCTCTGCACTGACAGCAGTGAGCCTGATGTGGGGCTTGAAATCATGAACCGTGAGACCCTGACCTGAGTGGAAGTCAAGACACTCAACTGACTAAGCCACCCAAGCGCCCCTCTTTCTTTCTTTGGTTATCTGTGTATAGTTGGCACAAATGTTACCTGTGACCCAATGTTACATTACAATCAGGTATAAAACATAGTGATTTCACAATTTTATATATTATGTTATGTCACCATAAGTGTACACCACATGTGTCCCCATACATTGCTATTGCAATATCATTGACTATTCCTTATGTTATGCCTTTTCTTCCCATGACGTATTCATTCTGTAACTGCAAGTCTGTATCTTCCACTCTCCTTTACCCATTTTGCCCAACTCCCCACAGCCTCTCCCCATTTCTTTGGGGGATATATATATATATATATATATATATATATATATGGAATTGCTGAATTAGATTGTAATTATTGTTTTTTTTGGTGGCCAACCATAACATAAAATTTATAATTTTAACCATTTTTAAGTGTGCAGTTCAGTGGCACTAACTACGTTCAGACTGGTATGCAACCATCACTACCATCCATCTCTAGAACTTTTTCATCTTCTTGATACAATATTTCAGTGAAATGTTAAGTGTGGCAGATCTTGGAAGTAGAGAAGTTATAGATGAAAGTAAGTTTGTACAGTTTGGCACTAGGAATTATAATTGGTCTCTGCCAATTCGCATTTTTTTCTGTGATGGAATGACTGGGAGCATTCACAAGGTTTATGGTAACATGAGGAATTGCTGAAATTTGTATGTTGAGTGTCTGACCACATGCCAACAAGAAGGGAAAAATCGTTCTATAAAGTCTTCATGGTAAAAAACAAAAAACAAATCTAAGATTTCACAAGTCTTGTTGTATCACTCAAGTTCTTACTGTTGGTGAATCTAATTTGGGAGGACAAGGAAAAGAAGTGCTATTTGTTGGTTGGGATCTGAGATGCTGGTACAAATTTGTGGGGCAGACACAAGCTTGCCACTTCTTGATGATGCAAGTTCCCAGATAGATTCTGACAGGCAAGGGGTAGAGGGGGGCTGATACTGTCCCTACTTCTGTGCAGAGTGCCTTCGAGAGCCAGACTGTCACACACGTCTAAGATTATGGCCTCCAATATGCTTGCATTTCTGACAAGTTTGGCCACAGGTGTTTGCTGTGACTCCTTTGACACCAACTTTTGGCACTTCTCAAACCTATGCATTTAGGATATATTAAAAATATCTAATTATGAGTCAAGAGTTTGAATCAGGACTTCTCTCAGCTTCAAATAGCAAAGGTAACTAAACAAGAGGATATTATTTTACATAAAACAAGTCTAGCAGCAGAGAAGCAAGGAAGCATCAGGGTTGGTTAACTCATGCAATGATATCACTGAGGGCCCAGAATCCCCTCTATGCAAAAGCTGGGGCATAGACTGGGAGAAAGTGGTGCTCTGAGACTTAGAATGCAGGCATTTTAGGTCACGATCTCGCGGTCCGTGAGTTCGAGCCCCGCGTCAGGCTCTGGGCTGATGGCTCAGAGCCTGGAGCCTGTTTCTGATTCTGTGTCTCCCTCTCTCTCTGCCCCTCCCCCGTTCATGCTCTGTCTCTCTCTGTCCCAAAAATAAATAAAAAACGTTGAAAAAAAAATTAAAAAAAAAAAGAATGCAGGCATTTGGGTGAATTCAGATAAATCTGAGAAACTTGAACCTCTATGTCCACCTTAGGGTCTCCTTCCTTCCCAGTCTTTCTTTTTCTCTTCTCTTCTCTTCTCTTTCTTTCTTTCTTTCTTTCTTATTTTAAGATAGTTTAAGGCTCATATAAGTTGCAAAAATAGTTGTATAAATGGAATTATACAGTATGTAACACTTTGAGATCCATCCAAATTGTTGTGTGCAATAAGTTTGTTCTTTTTTCATGGAAGAGTAGTATTTCATTCCCCTGAGACTTCTTTGCCAACCCAAAACACTCCTTCTTTCCATGTCTGAGGAGACTAGCTTCTCCTTGATCGAAGACACTGTAGTGAATCATCGCAAGCAGTTCCTTGTCTGATCTGGGAGAAGATAGATTATAACCTCCCCCACCCGAAATGCAAGAATTTGGAAATTTATATTGTCAGAGACATGAGAATATGTTTGGGAATGAATTCTGTAAGTGCTGATTTTGAACAGAACTTAACATTGGACTGGGCTGAAATGATCAACAGGGGAACATTTACCAGAGTTTTCAGATACAATGTGTAGCTCAAGCAGCAGTTTGGATGACTGAAAAATGGACTGAATGATGGCTTACTTTCAGTAGGTTTAGATGTCACTTTCCTTGGTATAATTTCAAGGAAGGAACCCAAAAGCTTCAGGAGTAGGAAAAGTTGTCCCAGAGGACACTCTTCACTAAGACATTGAGAACTGCTCTGAGGAGGCGATCACCAGCATCATTAAAAAGCTCATTGCGAGCTGCTGTCTGCATATCACAGATGATGGTAGGAGAGTTCACCATTGAATGGGTTCCTGGATTTCATGCCAGAGTAACAGAGGCCAGGTATCAGTGCTTAACCATCAGAGACTAGGTGAATACAGTTACTGAAAAGGGCAATAGGACTAGAGTGGAAATCAGAATGTTTTAACTTACATAGGTCTTTGGTAGTGGCAATTAATCATGGTGAATTAAATAGATGGGCATCTTACTTAAGTAATTTTTGATCTATACAATCAGAAAAACTCTAGTTCTACTAGACAGAGGCCTGCTTTGAGTCACCACATGAGCCATAGACTTTTATTCAGTGTAGGAATAGAAGCCAGGACCTTGAATGAAGAGGAGGTTGGGTCTTCATGAGAATAGACTCTGACACAGCTAAAACTTTATCCTATAACTCTTCCTCCCCCTTTTTTTCCTCCACAAAAGGAACCAGCTGACATTTTCCAGAGTTAAGAGGCATGAGAGAAAGGAAATTTCCCTTTTAGAAGTTCCTATGTATTAGCTATGAGTATGCCAATCTCTGTGGGCACTCAAGCCATTAAAATCCATTGGTCAGAGTGGTTGTCATGAAGGTCTCATGGTTAATCCAGTTTTGGCTCTAGTACACTGTATGATTTCTGAATGCGTAGTTGGAACAGACATACCTGGCAACCGGAAGAATATGCATATTGGCTCTCTGATCTATGGAGTGAAACATAATAGTAAAAATTCTTTTTTTTTTTAATGAAATTTATTGACAAATTGGTTTCCATACAACACCCAGTGCTCATCCCAAAAGGTGCCCTCCTCAATACCCATCACCCACCCTCTCCTCCCTCCCACCCCCCATCAACCCTCAGTTTGTTCTCAGTTTTTAACAGTCTCTTATGCCTTGGCTCTCTCCCATTCTAACCTTTTTTTTTTTTTCCTTCCCCTCCCCCATGGGTTCCTGTTAAGTTTCTCAGGATCCACATAAGAGTGAAACCATATGGTATCTGTCTTTCTCTGTATGGCTTATTTCACTTAGCATCACACTCTCCAGTTCCATCCATGTTGCTACAAAAGGCCATATTTCATTTTTTCTCATTGCCATGTAATATTCCATTGTGTATATAAACCACAATTTCTTTATCCATTCATCAGTTGATGGACATTTAGGCTCTTTCCATAATTTGGCTATTGTTGAGAGTGCTGCTATAAACATTGGGGTACAAGTGGCCCTATGCATCAGTGCTCCTGTATCCCTTGGATAAACTCCTAGCAGTGCTATTGCTGGGTCATAGGGTAGGTCTATTTTTAATTTTCTGAGGAACCTCCACACTGCTTTCCAGAGCGGCGGCACCAATTTGCATTCCCACCAACAGTGCAAGAGGGTTCCCGTTTCTCCACATCCTCTCCAGCATCTATAGTCTCCTGATTTGTTCATTTTGGCCACTCTGACTGGCGTGAGGTGATACCTGAGTGTGGTTTTGATTTGTATTTCCCTGATAAATAGTAAAAATTCTTAATGGAGAGGTGCCTGGGTGGCTAGTTGGTTAAGTGTCCGATTTTGTTCTTTTTTCATGGAAGAGTAGTATTTCATTCCCCTGAGACTTCTTTGCCAACCCAAAACACTCCTTCTTTCCATGTCTGAGGAGACTAGCTTCTCCTTGATCGAAGACACTGTAGTGAATCATCAGGTTCACTGTAGTGAATCTCATGGTTTGTGAGTTTGAGCCCCGTGTCGGGGTCTGTGTTGACAGCTCAGAGCCTGGAGCCTGCTTCCAATTCTGTGTCTCCCTCTCTCTGTGCCCTTCCCCTGCTCATGCTCTGTCTCTCTCTGTCTCTCAAAAATAAATAAATGATAAAAAAAAAAGTCTTGATGGAAGTTCTGTAACTGCCTTTTCTTACCACAACAAATAAACCAAAAGCATTACCACATTTCTGGAAGGATTGCAGAGATTAGAGCTACATCAGAGACTTGAAAGATACAGAGATAGTGATTCCTATCACTTCCCTATTTAACCTGCTATTTAGCCTGTAAAGGATGATGGCTTTTGTGTATTTTTATAAACACACGTTATTGTAAATGTAATCAGGTAGTGACTAAATTATAGCTACTGTTGTAGATGTGTCCTCTTTATTTTTATGTTTTATATGTGGCCTCTTTAATGGAGCATATCAACATGCAGCTCTAGCTTTTGCAGTTGTTGGTCTGGCAAGTGCTTTTTTCTCAGTAACACTTGACAAAAAGCATCACAAACATATTGTTTTCACCTAGAAGTAGCAGCAGCATACTTTCAGTGTCTTTCCTTGGGGCTATGTAAAGTCTCCTGTTCTCTGTCATACTTTGCAGAGGCTCCATTACAATTGTAACATTACATTGATTTGATTTGGTGGGCTAGAAGTGTCAAGAACCCTAGATGTAGTAGTAAGACACATGTATGCCAGTGGATGGGAAATATTCTTCCAGAAAATTTAGGTCTTACCACTTTGGTGAAGTTGCCAGGAGTCCAGTAGTAATGGACCATATCAGAATATCCTTTCTGAAATAAGAGACAAATTGCACCTTTAGGTGCTAAGAAAGAAATAAAGCACTTGGGCCTGTTTGGATTTTAGAGGCAAGATATATCACATTTGTATTGCTCTGTCCCTTAAACCAGTTTCAAGTAGGTCCCAAAGCAAGAGAAGATTCTGCAATAGGCCTAGGCTGCAGGGCAAGCTTCTCTGCCCATGTGGGCCATATGACCCAGGACAGACAATGTTATTAATATCTGTGACATATATACTATATGGATCCAGTCAAATGCTGAATAGTAGAATCCCAGTGCAAAACTCTAGGATTTTAGAGGAAAATTATGCCCCCTCTTCTACCAATAACTATTTTCCCTTTGAGAAATAGCTCCTGTTTGCTTCTGAATTGTGGTTGAAACTAAATTCCTGACCAGGAAATACCAACTGAGATATAGGCTTTGAACAGGTGACCAATATATGGTATTCCCATAGTCAGAATTGATAGATTCAGGAATCAAAGGGTGGTTGACATACGAAAGCTTTTTGATTTCTATCTTTACAACTTTATATTTTACTAGTTTAATGCAAGTATTTTCCAAGTGAGGAATGTTTCCATCAGACAATAGAGATAATAATTCCAGTGAATTGGTAGCTGGGGCTGCCATTTGAACATTTTATTTTTTTAAATTTTTAAATTTTTTATTTAAAAAAATTTTTAATGTTTATTTTTGAGAGAGAGAGACAGAGTGTGAGCAGGGGAGGGGCAGAGAGAGAGGAAGACACAGAATCCGAAGCAGGCTCCAGGCTCTGAGCTGTCAGCACAGAGCCTGACACAGGGCTCGAACTCACAAACCGTGAGATCATGGCTTGAGCTGAAGTTGGACACTTAACCAACTGAGCCACCCAGGGGCCCCGTGAACATTTTAAATTTCTCAAGCTATTAAACCAACAGGCAAAGAAAAGAATTACTGTATTGATTGAGTGATTGGTCCCAATTATTAGGTGGAAATGGGATTCCTGATACAGAAAAGGTTAAGAAAGGACTATGTTTGCAATCTGGAAATTCTATGGGGCTCATTTTAGTATTGTTCTAGTAAAATTTAATGGTAGACTATATGCATTAGTTAGGGTTCCCCAGACAAACAAAACCATCAGGGTGTGTGTGTGTGTGTGTGTGTGTGTGTGTGTGTATAAAGGGAATTATCATAAGGATTTGGCTCACACAATTATGGAGATGTCCTAAGATCTCCAGTTGGCAAGATGGAGACCCAAGAGAACTGATGTGTAAGTTTGAGTCCAAAGGCCTGAGAACCAGGAGAAATGATGATGTAAGTTCTATTCTCAAAGCACACAGACTGAAGACTCAAGAAGAGCTGCTGTTTCAGGCCGAGTCCAAAGGCCAGAAAAACAAAACAATGTTCTAGCTCAAGTAATGGGAAGAGGAAGAGTGCTCTCTTATTCAGATTTTGTGTTATATCTAGGTCTTCCATTGACTGGATAAGGCCCACCAACATTAGGGAGAGCAATCTGCTATATTTTACCTAGAGTTTACCTATTCAAATGTTAATCTCATAACCTATTCAAATGTTAATCTCATGCAGAAACATCTTACAGATATACTTAGAGTAATGTTTGCTCAAATGTCTGGTAATCTGTAGCCCAGTCAAGTTGACACACAAAATTAACTATCACACTACAACAACCCACTAAGGACTGAGAATAAAGTCTTTCAGGAATAAAGGTTTGGACCACCTGCCAGGTATGGGACTCCAATCAGTTGATGTGCTGGGTGAGGGAAAAGTAAATATTGGCTCTGTATTGAAAAGAGAGAGTTATAAATATCAACTATGGCCTTATGACCAGTAACAGAAATGAGGACAGTAACAGCTATGCTTATTTTCTTTCTATTTCTGTTAGTTTTCTAGGAGTGCTGTAAGAAATTACCACAAATTTGGTAGATTAAAACAACTGAAATTCCTTCTCAGTTGTGGAGGCTAGAAATCCAAAATCTAGGTGTTGGCAAGGCCATGCTTTCTGTTTGAAGGCTCCATGGAAGACTTCTTTGCTTCTTTCTAGTTCTTGTGCTTGCTGGCAATCTTTGGCATTCATTTTTTTTTTAAGTTTATTTATTTTGAAAGAGACAGAGAGAGAGTGCAAGTAGGGGAGGGGCAGAGAGAGAGGGAGAATCTCAAGCAGGCTCGATGTGGTTAGCATGGAGCCCAAAGTGGGGCTCGAACCTAGGAAACTATGAGATCATGACCTGAGCTCAAATCAAGAGCTCCCCAACTGACTGAGCCACCCAGGCATCCCAATCCTTGGCATTCTTGTCCTATAGGGCACCCCTTCAAATCTGGCCTTCTTTATCTTATGGCCTTCTTATGTCTGTGTCCAAATTTACTTCTCCCTTCTCTTTTAAGGACACCAGTCACTAGATTTAGGACCCAATCTTTTCCAGTATGACTTCATCTTAACTTGACTGCATCTACAAAGACTCTTTTTTCAGGAGTTAGGACTTCAACACATCCTTTTGGAGAACATAATACAACATGGAGCACTTATTATGCATAGTATCAGTTGTACTCCTCCTTCTCCTTTCTCCTATTATTTTATATATGGAGTGTTGGTGGTTGTTTGAGTCTTCTTTTTTTCTTGGTCAGTCTAGCAAAACATGTCAGTTTTGTTGGTGGTTATTAACTTTAAAGTAGGTTACTGGGCATCCAGGAGAGATTGTGGCTGAATCAGAAATGGAATTAATATCTTCCAGATATGTATGTGGTAATGAATAGGACTTTTGTGACTTTTGTTTATGGGAGAGAGAGAAGGTGAATGTGTCTACATTTTAAGTGGCATAGTTGCATTCTCCCAGGCAGATGCATGTTATTTCTTTGTTATGTGAAGTTTAAATATGGAGGAACCGTGAGAATGGTGCTGAGTCCCCAGAAGAGTAGAATATTCCTGTTATTTGTGGGAGACCAATGACAGACAAACTGATGAGAGGAGAAGCCATTTTTTGTTTGATTCTATTGGAGCTTCCTGCAGCTTCTGGGTTCCTACTCAGGCAGGGCGATTCCAGAGGCTGCGGCAGTAGTGGGTGCCCTGCCTGCACTCGTGGAGCTCTGACTTTGACAGTGGTAGGCAACATTGGGTAGCTGGTCTCCTGCAGCTTCAGTGTGAGTGTGGGTTCCTGGCTTACTGTGAAACAGCAGAAGTTCCAACATCAGCAGCTCAAGGGCACAGTGATTATAGGTCCTAGGTAATATCATTTTCTCTTTTTCTCCTTTAATCCTACGGGGGCAGGTCATGTTTTCACATAGTCATTAATTTCTCTTTGCTTCTGCAGCCTTTCTGACACTTTTGCAAACAATTTGCTGTATTAAATTCCTACCGTTTGAATATTTGGAGTGATTTATGTTTTCCTAAGTGGATAATGATACACTTTTCTTCTTGGATACACAGCTAGGCTACAGTCCCCACTCCCCCGCCTTTGATTAGATGTGGCTGAATTCTAGATGATGGAACGTCACTGAGTAATATGTGCCATTTTGGGGCCAAAACTTTTGAGAAGTGAGTATGACCCTCTCTGTACTTTTCCCTGCTTCCTTCAGCTATAAGAGATAACCTTAGGGTGATCATGGAACAGCAGCATGAGTCCCCAAATCACCACATGGAGGAAAATGTTCAACTATTACATGAATGGGAAATAAAACTTTTAAAAAATATATTTATTTATTTTTGAGAGAGAGAGCCTGCACACGCGGGGGAGGGGCAGAGAGAGACAGGGAAACACAGAATCTGAAGCAGGCTCCAGGCTCTAAGCTGTCAGCTCAGAGTCTGATGCAGGGCTCGAACCCATGAACTGTGAGACCATGACCTGAGCCGAAGTTGGATGCTTAACTGACTGAGCCACCCAGGCACCCCTGAATGGGAAATAAAACTTAACTGTATTAGAGTCTTTATAAGTTTTGGGTCTATTTGTTATAGCAGACAGTGTTACTCTAGTAAAGTTACTCTCCAAATATTGTACATTTTTGTAGACTTTGTAAAGCAGCCAGAAATTCGTTCATAGTAGTAGAATAATAGGTGAATAATGAAACCACTTTATTTCTGGGGCAAGGATTTACTTATTATATCTTACTTACGGTTGGAATAAAATTCTTACTAGTTTTGAATGGCCCTAAGTATTTCTGAACAAATGGGCAGATAAACAAACATATATGCAAAATAACTGTGTTCTAAACATGGCAGACACATATATGACACAGTGGTCTCCAAAGTGGAATGTGTCTACTTTGAGGAATAACAATTTAAACATATCGGGGGGTGGGGGTGCCTAGGTGGCTCAGTTGGTTAAGCATCTGACTTCAGGTCATGCTCTCGCAGTTCTTGAATATTGGGTTGTTTGCTGTCAGCACAGAGCCCACTTCAGATCCTCTGTTTGCCTTGCTCTCTGTCCCTCCCCGCCCCTGCACACTGTCTCAAAAATAAAATAAAAACATTAAAAAAATTTACATCTAGGGATATTGGAGTGAGGAAAGAAAGTAGGCAAAAATTTTCCATATATTATATATCTTATCCCCATACACAGGCATACCTCGTTTTATTGCACTTTACTTTTTTACACCTCACAGATAATGCTTTTTTTTTTTCAGTTGAAGGTTTGTGGCAACCTATGCTGGGCAAGTCCCTTGGTGCCATTTTTCCAATATCATTTGCTCACTTCATGTCTCTGTGTCACATTTTGGAACTTCCCACAATATTTCAAGCTTCCTCATCATTATTATGTGTTATGGTAATCTGTGATCAGTGACCTTTGATGTTACCACATGGACCACACCCAAATAGATAGTGGACTTAATCGATAAATGATGTGTGTGTTCTGACTGTTCCACTGACTAGCTGTTCCTCCATTTCTCTCCCTCTACTAGGTGCCTCTGTATTCCCCCCCAGACACAACAATATTGAAATTAGGCCAGTTAATTACCCTACAATGGCCTCTAAGTGTTCAAGTGAAAGGAAGAGTCACATACCTCTCACTTAAATCAAAAGCTAGAAATGATTCATCTTAGTGAGGAAGGCAGGTGGAAAGCTGAGATAGGCTGAAAGCTAGGCTTTTTTCACCAGTTAGCCAAATTGTGAATGTAAAGGAAAAGTTTCTGAAAGAAATTAAAGGTGCTAACCCAGTGGACACATAAATGATAAGAAAGTGTAACCACTTTATTGCTGATATGGAGAAAGTTTTTGTGGTCTGGATAGAAGATCAAGCCAGCCACAATATTCCCTTAAACTGAAGACTAATCCTAAGCAAAGTCCTGACTTTCTTCAATTTTATGAAGGCTGAGAAAGGTGAGGAAGTTGCAGAAAAAAAAAAATTGAAGATAGCATAAGGTGTCTCATGAGGTTTAAGGAGAGAAGCTGTCTCCATGACATCAAAGTGCAAGGTGAAGTTGCAAGTGCTGTTGTGGAAGCTGCAGCAAGTTGTTCAGATCTTCATAAGATCATTAGTGAAGGTGGCTCCACTAAACAACAGATTTTCAATATAGACAAAATAGCCTTCTATTGGAAGAAGATGCTATTCAGACTTTTCGTAACTAAAGAGAGGTCAATGCCCAGCCTCAAAGCTTCAAAGGAAAGGTTGACTTTTTCGTTATGTGCTAATGTAGCTGGAGACTTTAAGTTGAAGCCAATTGTCATTTACCATTCTGAATATCCTAGCTCCCTGAAGAATGATTCTAAATCTACTCTGTCTGTGCTGTATAAATGGAACAACAAAGGCTGGATGACAGCATATCTGTTTACAACATGGTTTACTATTTTAAGGCTACTGTTGAGGCTGACTGCTCAGAAAAAAATTCCTTTCAAAATATTGCTGCTCATTGACAATGCACATGGTTATACAAGAGCTCTGATGGAGATGTACAATGAGATTAATATTGTTTTTGTGCCTAATATAACATTGATCTTGTTGCTCATGGATCAAGGAAAAATTTAGACTTTCAAGTTTTATGATTAAAAATATGTTTCATAAAGCTATATCTGTCATAGATAGTGATAACCCTGATAGATTTGGTCAAAGTATGTTGAAAACCTTCTGGAAAACATTCACCATTCTGAATGCCATTTGTAATTCATGGGAAGAGGTCAAAATATCAACATGGACAGGAGTTTAGAAGAAGCTGATTCCAACCCTCATGGATGACTTTGAGGAGTTCCAGACTTCAGTGGAGGAAGTCACTGCAAATGTGATAGAAATAGTAAGAGAACTAGAATTTTCTATCTATTTCTGGTGAAGATGCTGTGAAGATTGTTGTAATGACAAAAAAAAAAAGGATTTAGAATATTACATCAACTTGAATTGACAAAGCAGCTGCAGAGTTTGAGAGGATTGACTAATTCTGAAAGAACTTCAGTGGGTAAAATGCTATCAAACATAATTGCATGCTACAGAGAAATCATTTGCGAAAGAGAAGAGTCAGTAGATACATAAAACTTCATTGTTGTCTTATTTTAAGAAATTGCCACAAGGCGCCTAGGTGATTCAGTAGGTTTAGCAGCTGACTTCCGCTCAGGTGATGATCTAATACTTCGTGGTTTCGAGCCCCAGAGCCCCAAGTGGGCTCTGTGCTGACAGCTAGGAGCCTGGAGCCTGCTTTGGATTCTGTGTCTCCCTCTCTCTCTGCCCCTCCCCCACTCACGCTGTCTCTACCTCTTATAAATAAACTTAAAAAAGATAAAAAAAAAAAAAAAAAAGAAATTGCCACAGCCACCTGAACCTTCAGCAACCACCACCCTGATCAGTCAGCAGATTTCAGTATGGAGGCCAGACCCTCCACCAGCAAAAAGATTACAACTCCCTGAGAGCTCAGATGATGGTGAGCATTTTTTTTTTTTTTTTAGCAATAAAGTACTTTTTAAATTAAGGTATGTACTTTTTTTAGACATAATGCTATTGCACACTTAAAAGTCTACAGTATAGTATAAACATAACTTTTATATGCATGGGGAAACCAAAAATTCATTTGTCTCACTTCACTGCAATACTTGCTTAATTTGGTGGTCTGGAACCAAACCCGCAATATCCCTGAGGTATGTCTGTAATTTCAATTAAGTAAATTATATTATACATACAACATGGTAGTACATATATAATTTATACGCAAATAAGTACATATATCAGAAGTGCATGTTCAAAAATTTTGAACCAAAAGGATGTATAATCAAAACCATTTAGAGACTATTGGCAAACTGCATTGAGTAATCTTGAAATAGTATTAGCAAGATGATGGTGTTGTAAAGTCACAATGTATTTAATAAGAGGATGGATTGATAAGACAGTGTTTAACATAAAGAAATACTACAGGGTTCCTGGGTGGCTCAGTCAGTTAAGTGACCGACTTGATTTCGGCTCAGGTCATGATCTCATGAACTATGATCTATGAACTATGCATCCTGCTTGGGATTCTCTCTCTCCCTCTGTCTTTGCCTCTCTCTCTCAAAATAAATAAATAAACATTAAAAAAAAAATGAAAAAAATTCCCTCATTAAAAAGAGAAATACATTATTAGATTATAGTTTTAGTTGTATGTCTTAACTTCCTCTGTAATACTGGACAAGTTACTACTTAATCAGTCCTGGCTTCATTTTCTTCTTCTTTTTTTAAAAATTATTTTTAATTAAAAAAACTTTTTTTGATGTTTTTATTTATTTTTGAGACAGAGAGGAAGCACCAGCTGGGGAGGGGTAGAGAGAGAGGGGGACAGGAACTGAAGTAGGCTCGGCACTGACAGCTGAGAGCCATGAGTGGTGAGATGACGACCAGAGCCAAAGTCCGCTGAGCCACCCAGGCGCTCCACTGGCCTCATTTTCTTCTTATCAAATATGGGGAGTGGGCTAATTTGAGGTTTCATACTTACGCTTACTTATACTGCAGAGGTTTTGATGAATTCCTGTAGAGGCCTGCAAAGGTAAGAGGAAGGGAAAATTACAGGTGAGCTCTAGCCTTGCTATATTGTATCACTACCTAGCTCCCTTTATAGATCAAATGCACAGGATAGGAACATAGGGTCTGTGGAGTAGTTAGGGAGAAGAGAAAAGAAAACCACTAAGCTAGATCATTCCTTAAGATCTTTTTCATTTTAAGGGCAAATAAAATTCTAAGTTATTATAACTAATCTTTGGTATCAAGAACAAAAGTCTTTCTAAATATTAGATTATTATGTCTTAATAAGTATAAAACTCCACAGTGAGGTAAATACAATTAAATATGTGGAAAGCCATTATTAATATACTGTGCTTGATGTAAAATGTAAGGTTGCACTATTACAAATTGGCCTTTAATCAACTTACTTTACAAAGTCAACCATAAGTATAACTTGTATCGTAGCTATATTTTTTCCAAAGTTGTTTTATCAATTTATTAATTTAAATGATTAATCTAACTGGTCATCATGAAAAGAATGAAACCAGAAAAGATCCCAGAGAGAGAAGGAAGAGTTGGTAGGCAGGAATAATTAATAGTGCCCTTAATTGAACAGCTGCAGTTAAGTAGCTTTGGCAATAGCATGTTTAAAATTTCTGGGGTTGGGCTCCTGGGTGGCTCTGTGGTCCTTGAAATTGAGCCCCTTGTTGGGCTCTGTGCTGACAGCTCAGAGCCTGGAGCCTGCTTTGGATTCTGTGTCTCCCTCTCTCTCTGCTTCTCCCCCACTCATACTCTTTCTCTCTCTCTCTCTCTCTCAAAAATAAATAAGCATTAAAAAATAAAATTTCTGGGGTCAAAATATTTTGAAATGGACTAGAAATTTGGTTGGCCTATTCTGAACAAATATTTTAACTTTTGTTTAGTCTCTCAAATTAGCTCTATTTGACCTTTGGGACTCCATATTTGTATTTTCCTCAGTTTTATTTACGTGAAAAATTAAGAATATTTTATTTGATTACATGATAATTAATTGGTCACATTTCACACTCCCTTTCTGCCCACTTGATTTTGATTATTTGATTCTGCGGGAGTATTCCCGCTCCCATGACTCTCAGGAAAAGCAATAATTTACGCTAACAATCCCTCTATGCTGGGATGAAAAACAAGGGTTTTATTTTTTTTATTATTTTTAATGTTTATTTATTTTTGAGAGAGAGAGAGAGAGAGACAGAACATTAACGGGGGAGGGGCAGAGAGAGAGGGAGACACAGAACTGAAGCAGCAGGCTCCAGGCTCTGAGCTGTCAGCACAGAGCCCGACGCGGGTTCGTACTCACAGACCGCGAGATCATGACCTGAGCCAAAGTCGGATGTTCAACCAACTGAGCCATCCAGGGGCCCCAAAAATCCTACACACCATAATGTCATTTAACTAATAGCCAGAAACCACTCTTACAGACCTCTTATTTTCCTTTCAAGGTTGTCTTTTGCATTCAGGGACTGAATGATGGGAGTTATCAATGGGCAAGGTGCATGTAAACTCTCCCAGGAGCTTGTACTGTTTGGAGTCTACTTAGCACCCTGACTCCACTTGAAGACAAGACACACCTTCCAAAGGACTTTGTACATTGCTCACATTCGGTACCATTCTACCGAATGGTTAAAATACATCCCTAGGGTTGTTGGGGTGACTCAGCCTGTTGAGCATCTGACTTCTGATTTCATCCCAGGGTTCAGGAATCGAGCCCCACCCCTCGCAAGAGTCTCTCTATTCCTCTGTCCCGCTCCCCCCTCCCCCCCCAAAAGTACATCCTTAATCACCCACTCTGGTTTGAAATGTTTGCAATTTACACATACAAAAATACAGGTCGCCCTTAATCTGTGCTATAATCTATTCTATTTCCGACCCTGTTAAAAAAAGACTAAAACAACACGGAATCCCAAACACATACTCTACACCGAGGTACACTAGAATTCAAAGATTAAGACTGACCTCTTCACAGCTACCCAGCTTCAGCGCCCGAGTCGGATCCCAGTCTCGGTTGATTTCCTCCAGCCCCACCTCCAGGTGAGTGGGACGGATTTCTTGCTCCGCCCCTTTTCTCACAACCAATGGGGCGCGCTTCACCACCCGTAGGCCACAACCCCATTTACCGCCCCTCCCAGCGCCTCTGGCTGGGCTGGCAGTCTAGCCACCCCCCTCCTTTTTTTTTTTTTTTTTTTTGGGCTAGGCGCATGCGCACTCTCATCGGGCCCTGGAGAGACGCTTAGGGATCGATTTTCTTCTCCTTTCTTTCCCCAGTCGCGCGACTCTCCAAAACCCTTTCCGCCCTACTGTTGCTGAGGATTCCCCTCCTAGTGAGAGAAGGGGTTGTTCCAGTCTTGAGTGCGTCAGTATCCGGATGTGGAGCCGCTCTCGCCCGGCGGGGACTCTGTGGCGGGGCGGAGCGCGGCGGCGTGCGCGGGGGCACAGAGAAGGGGGCCCGTGGGCCCGGGCGCTCGCCGGACGCTGGGAGGTACCACCACTGCCCACGGGGGAGGAGACGGCGCCGGCACTCGGGCGCCCACCCCGGATCGAGGGGCTGGGGGAGAAAAAAGGCCGACAGTTAAGCTTGCTCCCCGCTGCCCTCGCCGTCCCCCCCGGGCTAGCCTCCCCCGGCCCCCTGCGCTCCCCGCGCTCCCGGCCGGGGGAGAGCGTGGTTTCCTGGCGGCCGTCGCTGTAGCCCGGCCGGGGAGCCCGGAGGAAGCGGGGGAGTCCCCGCCCACGGCCCCCTCCCCTCTGCCCGCCCGCCGCCGCCGCCTCTGAGCCGCTGCGGTCCGGCCTCCAGTCCGAGCGGGGGGCGCGGCGGCGGCGGCGACGGCTGGAGAGCGGCTGTGGGCTTGTCGGGGACCGCGCCGCCGCCCCCGTGAGTTATTCCCACGTCCCCCGGGGCTCGCTGCCGCTCCCGCCGGCGCCGAGAGTCCGGCCCGGGCCCAACTCCCTCACGGGCCCACCGGCGGCGGCGGCGGCGGCGGCGGCGGGAGAGCCCACCGCCCGGGCCCCGATGAGTAACTCCCGGAATAACCGGGTGATGGTGGAAGGGGTCGGGGCCCGGGTGGTGCGCGGCCCGGACTGGAAGTGGGGGAAGCAGGACGGCGGCGAGGGCCATGTGGGCACGGTCCGGAGCTTCGAGAGCCCCGAGGAGGTGGTGGTGGTGTGGGACAACGGCACCGCCGCCAACTACCGCTGCTCTGGGGCCTACGACCTGCGCATCCTGGATAGCGCGCCCACGGGTAAGTCTTGGCCCCTGGCCCAGGGTCTGCGCGCGTGCGGGGAACGGGCGAGGCCCGGTGGGCGTCGGGACGCCTGGGAGAAGCCCCAGATGGAAAGGGAGAGAGCCAAAGGGATTTTGGGTTCAGTACCTCGTAAACAAAAACTTGCCGAAAAGACACCGCTGCCCCCACGGGAAATGATGGCTGCACCGTCACCAGGATGCTTTCAAGCCTGGAGGGCACAAAGCACCGGGAAAACAACAGACCGTTCCCCTCCTCCTCCTTCTCTAGGGAAAGGGTCTGGAGAGGCCTGTCTAATAAGCCATTGAAATTAATCAGCCACCGAGTGATAACTGTCTGAAGAGAGGCTTGCCTAGCCATATGGTCTTTAGTTGACGGGTTACAATTGCCGAGGGGCTTCTGGTACCTCGGATTGTTGAAATGCCAATTATATATGTATGTATGTATGTATGTACGTACGTAACGTACGTACATTTGTATGTATGGCTTCCTGTAACACATAGAAAGACAGACTTGGAATTAAGTAGCCGAATGTTAATTGGGACTTTGTAGAATGATTTTTCACCTCAATTGGTTCATTACCAGTAGAGGGAAAAACAGTCTAACCTGCTGAACCATTTCTTTGTGTTAAATACTTTTTCCAAGTGGATTAGACGCCAGATTTTTTTGTGTGTAAGGTTATGTCAGAGACTTACCCATTCACAGGAGTCAGTTTGATTCACAAAATTTCAGGGATCTGTTATTGACTCTAGAATTTTTATGTAATGGGGTAAACTGAACTTTATTTTATTGGATTATTTTAATCAAGGCTATATTTATAGATTTGTCCATGATATCTATTTAGTTGAAAATAATTCAAATTTAAAATTTGTTACTTTTCAGAATGCATAAAGAAGCTACTTTAAAAAAATTGAGGTATCATTGACATACTAGTTTTACATGTATACATAATGATTCGATATTTGTACATATTGCAAAATGATCATCCCAGTAAGTTTAGTTAACCTCTATCACCATCTATAGTTGTAAAATTTTTTTTCCTTTGTAATGGGAACTTGTAAGATTTACTCTCTTAGCAAGTTTCAAATATTCACTACAGTGTTATTAATTGTAGTCATCATGTAAAGTACACTTTACATCCCATGACTTATTTATTTTATGACTGGAAGTTTGTACCTTTTGACACCCATCACCCATTTCACCCACTCTCACTCACCTCTGGTAACTACCAAGAGGTAGTTTCATTATATATATATATATGTGTGTGTGTGTATATATATATATATATATATATATATATATATATATATATAAAATGGAAAGAAATGTAAGAAAGTAAAGGATAAAGAAAATGTGCCATATATATATATATATATATATGTATATATGCACATTTTCTTTATCCTTTCATCCATTGATGGACATTTAGGTTGTTTCCTTGTCTTGGCTATTGTAAATAATGTTGCAGTGAACATGGGAATGCATATATCATTTTGAATTAGTGTTTTCATTTTCTTCCATTAGTTACCCAGAAGTATTGCTGGATCCTATAGTAGTTCTATTTTTAATCTTTTGAGGCACTTTTCCATATTGGCTACACACATTTATGTTCCCACTAACAGAGAACATCCTTGTTTTTGTTCATATCCTTGCCAATGCTTGTTATTTCTTGTCTTTTTGATAGTAGCTGTTCTAACAAATGTGAGGTGATACCTCATTTGTGGTTTTGATATGCATTTTTGTGATGATTAGTGATGTTGAGTATTTTTTCATGTGTCTTGTTGGCCATCTGTATGTCTTTGAAAAAATGCCTCTTTAGATCCTCTGTCCATTTTTTTTTTTTTAAGTTTATTTATTTTGAGTAAGAGAGCGTGAGCAGGGGAGGGGCAGAGAGAGAGAGAGGGAGAGAGAGAGAGAATCCCAAGTGGGCTCTGCGCTATCAGTGCTCTCAGTGCAGAGCCCAACCCGGGCTCGTTCTCACGAACTGTGAGATCATGACCTGAGCTGAAGGTAGACACTTAACCGACTGAGCCAGCCAGGCACCCTCTCTGTCTATGTTTTAATCAGATTTTTTTTTTTTTTTTTTTGCTGTTGAATTGTGCGGGTTCTTTATGTATTTTAGATATTAATCCCTTATATGTATTACTTGCAAGTATTTTCTCCCATTCAGTAAGTTGCTCTTTCCTTTCGTTGATTGTTTCCTTTGCTGTGTAGTGGCTTTTTAGTTTGATGTATTCTCACTTGTTCATTTTTGCTTTCGTTGCTTTTGGCATCAAGTCCAACAAATTCATTGCCAAAATCATTGTTAAAGAGCTTACTTCCTATGTGTTCTTCTAGGAGTTTTATGGTTTCATGTCTTAATGCTAAAGTCTTTAATACATTTTGAGTTAATTTATAAGTAAGCTACTTCTACGGCTTGATGATTGAGTTTGACAAAGCTTAACAAATCTGAAATGGGTTTATATTTATTATTAGCAGCAACAAAAAGGAAACTAACACAGGCCAACTCAGTTTTTTTGAACAGATAATTCATAAAATTGTGTTTCTTAGCTGGCTTTTTAAACATTGAGAAGAATGAATATGCATGTCCCAAAGAAAAGATTCAACAGTACCAAAAGGGATAGCTATTGATATCACCTTCTTGTGTATTCTTACATAATACTCTATTTATTGCAAGCATATTTATTAATATACTGTAAATCTACTGCCTTTTAAAGGTACAAATGGTAGTACACTATATTCTCTTCTGCACTTTTGTTTCTTTCACTTAATAGTACATACTGGGAATTGTTCCATGTTATTAGCACATATAGGTCTACCTTATTCTTTCATAACTGCATAGTATACCAGTTGACTGGATGTAATAATTTATGTAATGTGTTTTATTGATGGGCATTTATATTGTTTCAGGTCTTATTTACAATGATGCAGTGAATAAATCCTATGCATATGTACTGAGTACTTTTTTTAATTTAAAAAACATTTTTTTAATGTTTATTTACTTTTGAGAGAGAGAGAGGGGGAGGGAGGGAGGGAGTGGGGGAGGGGAAGAGAGAGAGGGAGACACAGAACCTGAAGCAGGCTCCAGGCTCTGAGCTGTCAGCGATAGAGCACGACGAAGGGCTTGAACTCAGCGAACTGAGAGATCATGACCTGAGCCGAAATTAGACACTCAACTGGCTAAGCCACCCAGGCACCCCAGTGCTGAGTACTTCTAATGTGGAATTGCTAGATCAAGGGGTACACATACTTAACATTTTGATAGATGTTGGTTAACTGCTGTCTAAAGACATTTTACCACTTTACACTCTCAACAACACTGTATGAGGCATGTACCTGTTTCTGCACACTCTTAAAATTTTATCATGCTAGTTCAAGCTAAAGTTTGGCCACAACTAAATAATTTGGAGGCATCTTGGTATCAGTAATTGCAGGTTTATGGGGAAATTTAAATATCTTTCCAGGGTAAAGTGTAACAAATCCTATACTACAGCAGTTTTTGAAGGGATGTTAATGTTGTCTGTGTGTTTTGTGGTATGGAGTATATCTGTCATAAATAGTTTCATTATCTTTTATAAAAGCAGGTGTTTTTAGAGGTAATTTTTTAAAAATCTCAGTTTAATTTACATGACTTTATACATTTAATTTGTAATATGTAACAATTCATCTTGTTGATCTGATTATTTTAGCAGACGTTTTAAAAGCATTTCTAGGGACGCCTGGGTGGCTCAGTCGGTTGAGCGTCCGACTTCAGCTCAGGTCATGATCTCACAGTGTGTGGGCTCGAGCCCCACATCGGGCTCTGTGCTGATGGCTCAGAGCCTGGAGCCTGCTTCTGATTCTGTGTCTCCCTCTCTCTCTGCCCCTTCCCTGCTCATGCTCTGTCTCTCTCTGTCTCAAAAATAAAAACATTAAGAAAAAAAAAATAAAAAAAAGCATTTTTAGATACAGGATAGCTAGCCTTCTTATGCAGTGCTGTTGAAATATTTTAATTTCTATGATTTAATTTCTTCACTTTTATTTTGTTTTCCTTAAAGGATTGAACAGATCACAAGTTCTTAGATCTAATTTTGCCCCAGGACTATAATACTACTTTCAATTTTTTTTCTCTTTTTTCTTGAAAATATTTAACAATTAATATCTGTTGGTACTTTATTATATTCTTGAGATTTATTAAATATTACATTTATATTGTACTTGATATTTATTTACATAATAGTTAAAAATAAATTTAACCTTTTTGAAATAATTTCAGGTTTACAAAAATTATAAAATTAGTAAAAAGACTTCCTTTTTGCCCTTGCTCATCTTCTTCAGATGTTAACAGCTTACAAAGTACAATTACTGAAACCAGAAAAATAACATTAATATTATACTATTAACTAATCTACAGACCTTATTAAGATTTCATCAGTTGTCCTACTAATGTCTTTTTTCTGGTCCAGGATCCAATCCAGGATCACTCATTGCATATAGTAATTGAGCTGCATATGAACTGTCAAATTCTCCAGCTTGTCTGTCTTTATTCTTCTATTTTTTCACTTTATCAAGGTTCTTAATGTTTTGAGTTTTCTTTGTTCCAAACAGCAGCTCAAAGTTCCAGTCATTCTATACTGTTGAAGCCAAGCTTTGCTGTTGACAGAGATATGACATTGTCATATCTAAACTATCAGATCTTACCCAAAATTCAAATTACTGAAAACTTACCTCATATATGTAAAGCTTCTTTTGTTTTATTGGTTAGGGGCAACATAGATAATTGCATTACCAGGTGTGGGAGAAAATTTTCAGTTAGAAGTTAGAAGACAGCTAGCTGACTTTTTTCTTTATGTATGAGATATATGGATTAGATCAATTTAAATAAAAATTTTCTTCTAGCTTTAAAAGTTTGATTTGATGTAAATAGTAAAGAACTAATAACTATTTATATAGCTGACTCAACTAACCTGGAAATATAAATTAAGAAAAGATATCTTTCACCTCACCCCAGTCAGACTGACAAAACTTTAAAGTCTAAAAGTAGTATGTAATAATAAGGAATATGGGGAAATCAGAACTCTCAGGTTATTGGTGGGACAGAAAATTGATACAACCACTTTGAGAAGCAATTTGGCAGTCTTGTAAACTTTACAAACGCACATATCCTGCAACTGAGAAAATCTTTTAAGTGTATGTCCATGAGATCCTCAGGCACAAATCTGTAAAGAGGTTATGTATTGAGAAATTCATTGTAGTATTTATAAAACCAATAATTTGGTAACTACTAAAAGTTTATATGTAATTTGTATATAATGTTACATGAGTCTCATACAGTAAAATATTAGTTAAAATGAAAAAATTAGTGTATATTTACCAATTATATGTTGAGTAAAAAAAAGTAGGTTTCAAAGAATTACTGTAGGGGTGCCTGGGTGGCTCAGTTGGATAAGTGTCTGACCCTTATTTCAGCTCATGTCTTGATCTCACTGTTCGTGAGATTGAGCTAGGGTGGGGCTCTGTGCTGTCAGTTTGGGATTCTCTCTCCCTCCCTTTCTCCCTCCCTTTCCCTCTCTCTCCCCCTCCCTTTCACTCTCTCCCCCTCCATTTCTCTCTCTTTCCCCCTCCCTTTCTCTCTCTCCCCCTCCCTTTCTCTCTCTCCCCCTCCCTTTCTCTCTCTCCCCCTCCCTTTCTCTCTCTCCCCCTCCCTTTCTCTCCCCCTCCCTTTCTCTCTCTCCCTTTCTCTCTCTCTCTCTCTCTCTCTCCCTTTCTCTCTCTGCCTCTCATCTGCTTGTGTGTGCATGTACACTCTCAATAAATTAAAAAAAAAAAAACTTAAAAAAAAGACACCAGACTCAAAATTACGTACAAAAAACCAAAAACCACAAAGAATTACTGTAGATAATACTGTGCTTCTTATGTAAAATTTAAATACTGAAAATTATGGAAAAAATATATGTGGAAAAAGGGTAAATAAACACTTAGGCTGAAAGGATCCAGCCTTCAGCATGGTATTTTGGTATTTTGCTTATATTCACAATTTTTTGTTTTGTTTTGTTTTGTTTTTTAAATGAGAGCAAGGGGCACCTGGGTGGCTCAGTCTGTTAAGCGTCCCACTCTTGACTTGGGCTCAGGTCATGGTCTCACGGTTTGTGGGTTCGAACCCTGCACCGGGCTCTGTGTTGACAGTGCAGAGCCTGTTTGGGATTCTGTCTCCCCTGCTTTCTGACCCTCCCCTGCTTGCTCTCTATCTCTCTCTCAAAATAAATAAAAATAAACTTAAAAAATGTTTTTAGGGGCGCCTGGGTGGCTCAGTCGTTAAGCTTCCGACTTCAGCTCAGATCACAATCTCGCGGTCCGTGAGTTTGAGCCCCACATCGGGCTCTGGGCTGATGGCTCAGAGCCTGGAGCCTGCTTCCCATTCTGTGTCTCCCTCTCTCCCTGCCCCTCCCCCATTCATGCTCTGTCTCTCTCTGTCTCAAAAATAAATAAAACGTTAAAAAAAATTTAAAAAATGTTTTTAAAAAGGAGAGCAGTATGGTTTTTCTTCATTGTTTTAGAAAATCTTAGTTTAATATATTAGTAAATCAGGTCTGATTCTAAATTCAGTTTGATCCCATTCTTGATTTTGCTAGATGCTTTAGCTTTTAGGAGACCTCATAAAGATAGATAATCCAAAGCGATGAAGTGCATTTCTGAGTATATTATACTGGTTTTTAAGCTTTTATGTCTTGGCTTCAAACCCACTCTCTGTATTCTACCCTGTGAGGCTGGGATGGCTTCTGCATGTATTTTTTTTTGCCAGCTGGATCCTTGCTGGCTCTGCCAATAGGGGGCGCTCAAAGGAGACTGGAAGGCTAAAGTGGGAGAAGGAACTTGCTGTTTTGTTTTTCTTGCTTTCTTTTGGCATCATCTCATCTAGCAGGATTTCAGTATCAGTGTTTGGTTCCAGGTTACTTCCAATATAACCAGAAACATCATCAGTGTGTCCCCACTCAGTGACACCAGCACCAGCCAGTCACAACCCCTTTATAAAGGTCTGGATCCTACCCCTATAGAATCCCTCCTTTAGTAATCCCATTTTTTTTTTCATTGTTTCCCTATTTCTAGAAGTGGTGGATTGGTGTAGTTTATGTCTCCTTACTGGACTGTAACTAATACAGTATCTTCATTAAATCTCAATCTTATTTTTCTATTCCATTTACCAGTTAAGTAAAGATTTTTATTGAAATTTAGCTAGTAATTTTGTTTTTTCTGATGCTAGTCATTTCTTACATATGAATTAGAAGGTGTGTTACTTTTATATTTTGAATCAGTGAATTCTGAATTTACTGAATTTAAAATGAAGTGAAATATTATTTTAAGGATGTGGGTATAAAAATTTATTCATGATATGCATCATTGGTATTAAAGACCGTATAATGATGTTTTGAAACCTCTCTAAACACCAGTTTTCACTTTGCTTATTCTAGTTTCTTTTGGACAGCATTTATTTTCTCATGTCATCTTTACCTGGGACACATTAAATAGATGTAGTTAAAAAAAAAAGTCTTATAAGGGGCATACCACTAACACCTACTTTTCATCACAGAAAAGGTGTGCAATTTTGAAGCATTTATTTTTCATTTATTTATTTTGTAAATGAAAAATATGGAACTCATTCTTAATTTTGCCTTTTAAGCCCTTTGTCTCAAGATAATCAACAGCATGCTGTTTTATGTTACTAGCATACATTCCACAAATCTGCTTAAGTAGGCACAAAAAAGTTGCAGCATGTCTTAATGTGCCAGAGGTGAGCAACATTGTTAGGACCCGTTGCTCTCAAACCCCCTCACCTCCAGGACACCTGTGTTCTCTGTGTGAGTTGTGAGTTTTTGTGTGGACTCCCTGAGGGTGCTGGTGTCAGCTCAGTGATTTACAATTAGTGAAACTTAATCTCAATCTTAATATTTTTAGAGAAAAAATAAATATAAAAGTTTCAGTGGAAGTCCAACCCCCCCCCCCCTTTTTTTTCAGAATGCTTGGGACCAAGTGTATACTTCTGGATTTTAGAACTATAATATGGTATGTGTGCAACATAGTACATAACATCCACTTTGAGGTCCACAGAAGTACCATGTAATCAAGTAAATTAACATTTCTTCAGGGAAGCATATGAATAATTATACTACAGGGATGATAAAGACTACATACTATATATAGCCTCTTGTTTGTTCAGGTCAGGGTTTATGACTGAGTTTGCTGCTAACTTACAAAAACACTTGGAGTTTGGCATTATAGATAAGACATTGTGGACTTCGATTTTCTCTTGCATTTCACAGAATCTTGTTCTATATACCCTGAGCATGTACCTCACTGTGGAAACCATTGCTCTAAGTCACCTAGCAAGAGCTTATGCATTTTAAGTATCTATGGGAAAATGGCCTTTTTTTTTTGTTTTTGTTTTTAAGAACATTTCTCCTTTTTTTTTTTTTTTGATTTTTTATGTTTATTTACTTTTCAGAGAGAGACAGAGACAGAGTGTGAGCAGGGGAGGGTCAGAGAGAGAGGGAGACACAAAATCCGAAGCAGGCTCCAGGCTCTGTGTTGTCTGCACAGAGCCCGATGTGGGGCTCAAACCCACAAACTGCAAGATCATGACCTGAGCCAAAGTCAGAGGCTTAACTGACTGAGCTACCCAGGAGCCCCAAGAACATTTCTCCTTCTTAAAACTCATTTCTTTACTCACACATTTTCATATGTCCCTACATCATTTAGCTTGCCTCTTCTACCATTTTATCTGGATTACAGTGATAGAACATTGCCTCCATTGGAACTAGGAACATAGCAACAATTTTTATTTATTTTTTAATGTTTTACTTTAATTTTGAGAGTGAGAGAGCGTGAGTGGGGGAGAGTCAGAGACAGAGGGAGACATAGAATCCGAAGCAGATTCCAGGCTCTGAGCTGTCATCACAGAACCTGATGTGGAGCTCAAACCCACGAACTTCGAGATCATGACCTGAGTCAAAGTCAGATGCTTAACCAACTGAGCCACCCAGGTGCTCCTTTATTTTTATTTTTTTTAAATTGAAATATAGTTGACATAGTGTTATATCAGTTTCAGGTGTACAACAGTGATTCAGCAATTCTGTAGTTACTCATGCTCACCATGGTGAGTGTAGTTATCATCTGTTATCATACGAAGTTATTACTGCATTATTGACTATATTCCCTATACTGTACTTTTCATCTCTGAGTTATTTATTTTATAACTGGAAATTTGTACCTCTTAAACCCCTTCACCTATTTTGCCTATCCCCCTACCCCTCTCCCTCTGGCAACCACTAGTTCTGTATGAGTGTGTGTCCCTTTTATGTTGTTGTTTTTTATTCTTTTTTTTTTTTTTTTTTTTTAGGTTTCATATATAAATGAGATCATACGATATTTGTCTTTTTTTGGTCTGACTTATTTCACTTGGCATAATACCCTCTAGATCCATCCATGTTGTTGTGAATGGCAACTTTATTCTTTTTTATGGCCTAGTAGTTTTCGATTGTACATATCTACCACATCATGTTTATCCATTCATCTATCATTAGACATGTAGGTTGCTTCTATATATTGGCTATTGTAAATAATGCTGCAGTAAAAATAAGGGTGCATGTATCTTTTTGTATTAGTAAGTGTTTTCATTTTTCTTTTTAAAATAATTTTATTTATTTAGTTTTTTAATGTTTATTTTTGCAGGAGAGAGAGAGACAGAGCATGAGCGGGTGAGGGGCAGAGAGAGAGGGAGACACAGAAACTGAACTGGGTTCAAGGCTTTGAGCTGTCAGCGCAAAGCCGGACAGGGGGCTTGAACTCACAAACCACAAGATCATGACCTGAGCCGAAGTCAGATGCTTAACTGACTGAGCCACCCAGGTGCCCCAAATAAATTTTTTTTAAGTTTATTCATTTTGAGAGAGACACAGCACGAGTCAGGGAGGGACAGAGAGGGAGAGAGAGAGAGAGAATCCGAGGCTGGCTCCATGCTGCCAGTGGAGAACCTGATGCAGGTCTCAAACCCACAAAACATGAGATCGTGATTGAACTGAAACCAAGAATTGGATGCTTAACCTACTGAGCCATCCAGGAGCCATCTTTGGGTAATACCCAACAGTGGAATTACTGGATCATATGGTAATTCTAGTTTTAATTTTTTGAGGAACCTCCATACTGTTTTCCATTCTGGTTGCACCAGCTTACATTCCCACCAACAGTGCATGAGAGTCCCTTTTCATCACATCCTTGCCAGCACTTGTTATTTCCTATCTTTTCGGTACTAGCCGTTCTGACTGGTGTGATTGTTGTTTTGATTTGCATTTCTGGATGATTAGTGATGCTGAGCATCTTTTCATGTGTCTGTTGGCCATCTGTATGCCTTTTTTTGAAAAATGTCTATTTAGGTCCTCTGCCTATTTTTTTTATTGTATTGTTTTGATGTTAAGTTTGATGTATTTTTTATATAGTTTGGATATTAACCCTTTACTGGATGTATCATTTGCAAATATCTTCTCTCATTCATAGGTTGCCTTTTCATTTTGTTGATGGTTTTCTTTGCTGTAAAAGCCTTTTATTTAGTGTGATGTTTATTTTTGCTTATGTTTCCTTTGCCTGAGGAGACAAATACAGAAAAATGTTGCATTTTCTTCCACAAATTCTAATGGTTTGGGGTCTTATATTTAGATTTTTAATCTAGTTTGAATTTATTTTCATGTATGGTGTAAGAAAGTTGTCCAGTTTCATTCTTTTGCTTGTAGCTGTTCAGTTTTCCTAGCACCATTTATTCAAGAGACTTTTTCTTTTCTCTGTTGTATATTCTTGGTGTCTTTTGTAGTAGATTAATTGACCATATAAGTGTGAGTTTATTTCTTGATTTTCTGTTATGTTCCATCGATCTTGTCTGTTTTCATACCAGTACTATACTGTTTTGATTACTATAACTTTGTAGTGTGGCTTGAAGTCTGGGATTGTGATACTTGTAGTTTTGTTTCTTCTTTCTCAAGATTGCTCTGGCTATCTGGGATCTTCTGTGGTTCCATACAGATTTTAGGATTATTTGTTCTACCTCTGAAAAATGCTGTCGGTATTTTGGTTAAGGATTACATTAAATCTGTCGATTACTTTGGGTAGTACAGACATTTTAACAATATTAATTCTTCCAGTCTATGAGCATGGTATTTCTTTCCATTTGTTTCTATCATTTTCAGTTTCTTTCATCAATATCGTACAGTTTTCACAGTAGAGGTCTTTCACCTCCTTGATTAAATTTATTTGCAGGTATTTCATTCCTTTTGATACAATTGTAAGTGGGATTGCTTTCTTAATTTATCTTTCTACTACTTCATTATTAGTGTTATTAGTATAATACGTTTCTGTATATTAATTTTGCATCCTGCAATTTTACTGAATTCATTTATTATCCTAATAGTTTTCTCGTGGTATCATTAAGGTTTTCTATAAATGGTATGACATCTGCAAATAATGACAGTTGTACTTCTTCATTACCAGTGTTGGTGCCTTTTATGTCTTTTTCTTGTCTGATTGCTGCAGCTATGACTTTCAGTACTGTGTTGAATAAAAGTGGAAAGAGTAGATTTTTGTCTTGTTCCTGATCTTAGAGGAAAAGCATTCACCTTTTCACCATTGAGTATGATGTTAGCTATGGGTTTATCATATGTGGCCTTTATTGTGTTGAGATGTATTCCCTCTAAACCCACTTTGTTGAGAGTTTTTATCAATTTTAATTAACAGTTTTTACCTTTGTATGCCCATAGTTCTGTGTAAACAGGTTCTTGTGAAATAGTCTGGTACATTTAAAACTTTGTTTGGGAAAGAAAATGGGTTCTGAATTCTATACAGCTTGCTTATAAATGAATTTATAGAACACAACTAAGATCTTGGGGATTTAAATTAGTTCAGGAGGTAGGGGAACACAGCAGATAGACCAGACATTCATTTGTTGTTTCGGAGTATTTTTTTTTTTTTAAGTGTATTTCCCTTTGTAGATAGTTGCTTTGGTTAGAATTAGTTCATATTCTGTAAACATACTCATGATATGAGTATTTGATTTTTTTTCCAGGGTAGATTTATCTTCTTCTTTTTTTAATGTTCATTTTTGAGAGGGAGACAGAGAGCATGCAAGCAGGGAAGGGACAGAGAGAGAGAGGGAGGCACAGAATCCGAAGCAGGCTCCAGGCTCTGAGCTGTCAGCACAGAGCCTGATGTGGGGTCAAACTGACAAACTGTGAGATCATGACTGGAGCTGAAGTTGGACACTTAACTGACTGAGCCACCCAGGCACCCCTATATTTATCTTCTTGATGATAATTTTGTTTCTAAAAAGACAAACAATGGGATAGAAATGTTTTTTTTTTTTCAACTTTTTTTTTTTTTTTTAATTTATTTTTGGGACAGAGAGAGACAGAGCATGAACGGGGGAGGGGCAGAGAGAGAGGGAGACACAGAATCGGAAACAGGCTCCATGCTCGGAGCCATCAGCCCAGAGCCTGACGCGGGGCTCCAACTCCCGGACCGCTAGATCGTGACCTGGCTGAAGTCGGACGCTTAACCGACCGTGCCACCCAGGCGCCCCGAAATGTTCTTATATTTTAAAAAAAAGGTCATTATTTGATATTTAAAGGTTTTGCAGGGCTAATGATAATAAATCATAATAGCTTAGAGTTGCCATAGCTAACATTATGGTGTTTTGCTCACCCCCTTTTCCAGTCTCTTTTCATACAGTAGTGGAAAATGCTCTAGCTTAGTAGGGAAATTAAGGTATTTGTTCATTCTATATTTTATCAAGTGAGACTGTTAACTAGGGAGTGGACTAACATTTCATGAGCTCCAGTCATGTGTCAGGCACTGTGCTAAGTGTTTTATAAACTTTATTTCATTTAATCCTGAAAAAATATTATTTGATAGCCTTTATTTTACTGATGAGAAAATAGGCTATGAGAAATGAACTAACTTGCCCAGGATTTCACAAGTAATAAGTTCATGGTGGAGATTCAAATCTGGGTTTGTCAGTCTTACTTCTTTACTTTTTCAACTTTATAACATTAGTCTTTTTGAGCCTTAGTTCTTCACTTGTAAAATGAAGTTGGAGTAGGTCAAGGTACACAGACAGATGTTTTGCTTCTAAAATGAAATAGTGAATTTTTACCAGGTAGCAGGAAAAAAAGTGATAAAATTCTTAATTTTGTTTGACTTCATTCACATTCTACCTCTATGCAACAAGTGCTTAAAAATAACAAACATACTACTAAAATTCCCAATTGTATGCCTAATTTGATAACTTGTTTCTTTTCTTTGGACTGTATGGGGCATGATTGTAATTTTATTATGCAAACTTGTAATACAGCAGAGTAGTAGAGGATGCAAAAATAGATGAGAGAAGAACGTGTCCAACAGAAAGATACGACGAAGAAGTGGGAGATTTTGGGTGAAATGCCTTCAAGGACATTTTCTTAGTGTGTACCAAGAGTTGGTTAGGAAGTAGTTTCACTCTACTACATTGGTGAAATTAAAAAGTAATCTCAATTTTTAAAGTGTATCTCTTTAAGATTTATTTGAATATTAGAATAGGTTTTTGGTAACATAGTCTTTTGAATCTAGTGGGTTAAATGGGGAACATGATGCTCTAGATATGTAATTATTTAAATAAGATCAGATGGAGAAAAAACTCTGGTGGAGTGAAGAGCTTAAGAGGGCCAAGCTTTGTACTCACACCCACCTAGGTTTGAATTTGAGCCTGGCACTTGCTAATGTTGTGTGACTTCACATAGGTTACTTCTGAGCCTCAATATCTTCGTTTATAAATGGGGATCATAATGCCTGCCTTTTAGTATGGTTGGGAAGGTTAAACTAAAATGTGTCTAAGTCTCATTAGCCTGATGTGGTAATAATGAACAGTGGCTAGTATTATTAATAATAACAATCTTATTTTCATTAATTTAGTATTTCTCAAGAGAAAGGAATGTAGAATACAGCAACCAGCTGGCAGGTCACAAAGGCCTTACCCTCATTAGGAATTTTAATTATTGTTGAGACAATTTCTTTTTTTTTTCTTTTTTTTTTAATTTTTTTTTTTTTCAATGTTTATTTATTTTTGGGACAGAGAGAGACAGAGCATGAACGGGGGAGGGGCAGAGAGAGGGAGACACAGAATCGGAAACAGGCTCCAGGCTCTGAGCCATCAGCCCACAGCCTGACGCGGGGCTCGCACTCACGGACCCCGAGATCGTGACCTGGCTGAAGTCAGATGCTTAACCGACTGCGCCACCCAGGCGCCCCGAGACAATTTCTAAACCACTAAGTAGTTTAAAGTTTCAGGGAGAATAGGATGCATACTGTAGGTGGCTAGCCCTCTTTAATCTCTGTAATGTTTTTGTCACATTGATTTGGGGTTAAAGTTGAATGAATCCTTAACTCAGAAATAGGATTTCTTGACTGGTTAAATGACATCAACAAACAGTTCTGCCACAATAAGTAATTACATTTAAATAATGGTTAATGATTTGTAAATACTTTTTTATGTTAGGTGAAATCTTTCAATTAGGGAACAAATTTAGAGGGTTAACTAGGTACCATTTTAGTCTTCTTAGGATTTTTTTAATTTTAAAATTGTTTTAAAATTTATCACTTAATATATAAGATATCCAGGTAGATTAATGAGTAATAAATACTTGTGAACCTATCTAGAAACAAAACATTACTAATATATTTGAAACATCCTGTATACTTCTGTCCAATTTTCATTCCCTTCCCTCCTTTTCTAAGGTAACCATTATCTAGAAATTTGTTATCATTTTCATGTTTTTTTTCTTAACATTTGTGCTGTGTTTTTATGTAAGCAAATATAGTACTTTATCTGTAACATTTTGTATTGTATAATTAAAAAATTCAGCATTATGGTTGAAGGATTCATTCATATTGAATCGTATGAGGAACATTAATTTTAGGTATTCCATTGTATACTTAATATATGTTTCTATTCTCTTGTTAATGAATAGTTATATTGTTTACTTTTTTCCTTTGCTATTATACAAAATGATAATTTAGATACTCTTGTTCCATGTTGAAGTGTTTGGTAGAGTGAATTGTTTGTAGTGAGAATTCTAGTTCTCTTGGTCACTTTTTTCTCACTAGAAATTTAACATTTTATTTAAACAAATCAGTGCTTTGTGATTTTGAGCTGTTTTCATTGGCTCTCTTAAGAACTGTGGTCATTGATCTTGACTAGCATGTTTTATTGCTCTCATAAAATTTTCTAACAAAAAGCTTAAGGCTATGTAAATTCTCTAAGTTTTTGAATTTAGGCGAGCTGCCATTAAAATGTAGAGCAGATGGTCATTTGAGTATTGGTAGAATGAGTCAAAAGCTATCATCAGGTGGTTCATTTAACGGTGGCAGATGTCTTCATAAAGCGTAGCAAAGGGAAAGAGCATTAAGTCTCTAGGGTAATATGATATTGTATAGGAAGGAGAAAAACGACTAATAGGTTTAGTTAGGGAATTAAGTTTTATGAAATGAACATTTTAAGGAATAACACTTGCCAAGGCTAAGAAGGTTTGTACTGGAAGGGAATGTTTTAGATGGGAATGAATTGGGTGGATAAAGTAAGGGGAAACAAAAAGCTGCTGAAGTAAGAGATCAGTAAAATGTTGGTCTCCTGTTTTGTGTTTTCTCTAAATATCAGCTTTTGTTCTAAGGTTAATTAATTGTATTCTCATTAAAAATTCTGTAGTGTGCATTTTGATGGTGGAATGGGCTGCTTTGTTTACTTTTCTCCAATTCTCAGGCTTAGTCTGTTTCACAGCTGTTCAGTAGCTTTGTTGGCATTTGAACTGTGGGAACCAAAAAGGATTTGGATGTGCTTTTGTGTGCATTAATGGTTTTCCTGAAGTATTCTTTAAAACCATGAATTGTAGGGTTGTTTTTTTTTTTTTTTTTTTTTTACCAGTTATCATTGTGTGTTTAAATGGGTCCTTTTAAAGAAAGCCTATACTTAGATTATGAGCTCATGAATGTTATCATTGTGCTTTGTGGAAAATGAACTTAGAGATGAAAAATATATCAGTAGGAGAATAGCTAAAAACTGGACTTTCTTTTTTTGATCAGATGGGGAAGTTGGGATACGTTTTCCCTATGCCTTTCTTTCATCAACTCTCATTTGAAGAGCTGTATAGTTAAGGATAAACCTCTAAATGCATAGTGGATTCTGATTAGTTTAATGCATTTTACTTTCTGTGATGAGATAGGACACCTATATTAGACCTGTTCAGAAGCTGCACCATTGAGTAGGCAAGTATGACATTTGATATTGATTATGTTGTTTTGGCACGGTGCTTTCCTGTGGTGAGACAGATTAGACTGTGACTGTGGGCATGTGCCAGTGAGGAGTGTACAGATGAAGTATGTTTTCTTTACATAAGCATAAAATAGCTCAGTTAGTATAAGGGTTATGAGAAATAAAAACTTCTAAGTAGCAGTTACATACTCTATTACTAGAGTAACTATATGAAAGTTGGTTTCTGTAAATATTTGCTATAAATATCATGTTTTTATTTTTATTTTTATTTTTTTTTAATTTTTTTTTCAACGTTTATTTATTTTTGGGACAGAGAGAGACACAGCATGAACGGGGGAGGGGCAGAGAGAGAGGGAGACACAGAATTGGAAACAGGCTCCAGGCTCTGAGCCATCAGCCCAGAGCCTGACGCGGGGCTCGAACTCATGGACAGCGAGATCGTGACCTGGCTGAAGTCGGACGCTTAACCGACTGCGCCACCCAGGCGCCCCTATTTTTAGTTTTTAATTATAGGTGACATACATCAACATCTCTGGTGATATTCTCATATTAAATGCCCCTATTCACTTAGCTAAAAGAATTAATACACACTCAGCATAGAAAATTTGGAAACCCACAAAGGGTAAATCCACCAGTACATTTTGGGGACTATCTTTCTAGTTTTTCTGTACGTGTGTGTTTTATGTATTTAGTGATGGTATATTGCAGTTCTTTGCAAACTGTTTTCTAAAATAATAATGGGTTTTTCGGGGCGCCTGGGTGGCGCAGTCGGTTAAGTGTCCGACCTCAGCCAGGTCACGATCTCGCGGTCCGGGAGTTCGAGCCCCGCGTCAGGCTCTGGGCTGATGGCTCAGAGCCTGGAGCCTGTTTCCGCTTCTGTGTCTCCCTCTCTCTCTGCCCCTCCCCCGTTCATGCTCTGTCTCTCTCTGTCCCAAAAATAAATAAATGTTGAAAAAAAAATTAAAAAAAAAATAAAATAAAAAAATAAAATAATAATGGGTTTTTAAAAAAATGTATTTTCCCATATCAGTAATATTTCTTCTACAACATGGTTTAATAACTGCATAGAATTTCACTTTATAGATTATCATAGTTTATACATAGTCCCTATTTTTGACATAGGTTAAGTTTTGTTTGTATTTACAAACAACTTAGTATCTTTGGATGTAACTTTTTTTTTGAGAGAGCATTCACTTGCATGAGCAGGGGAAGGGCAGAAGGAGAGAGAGAGAATCTTAAGCAGGCTCCATGTGTGAACAATTGAATGTTTTGTATGTGTAGTCTCTGGGAAATTGAGAATTTAAAAGTTTTTTGTTTTGTTTTTTGAGAGACAGAGAGATACAGAGACAGTCTTTTTAAAAAAAAATTTTTTTTAACGTTTATTTATTTTTGAGACAGAGAGAGACAGAGCATGAATGGGGGAGGGTCAGAGAAAGGGAGCCACAGAATCGGAAACAGGCTCCAGGCTCCGAGCTATCAGCACAGAGCCTGACGTGGGGCTCGAACTCACGAACCGCGAGATCATGACCTGAGCCGAAGTCGGCTGCTTAACCGACTGAGCCACCCAGGTGCCCCCAGAGACACAGTCTTAAGCAGGCTCCATACTCAGCCCAGAGCCTGACAACATACTGGGATCTCACAACATACTGGGATCATGACCTGAGCCGAAATTTAAGAGTCAGATGCTCGGGGTGCCTGGGTGGCGCAGTCGGTTAAGCGTCCGACTTCAGCCAGGTCACGATCTCGCGGTCCGTGAGTTCGAGCCCCGCGTCGGGCTCTGGGCTGATGGCTCAGAGCCTGGAGCCTGTTTCCGATTCTGTGACTCCCTCTCTCTCTGCCCCTCCCCCGTTCATGCTCTGTCTCTCTCTGTCCCAAAAATAAATAAACGTTGAAAAAAAAATTAAAAAAAAAAAAAAAAAAAGAGTCAGATGCTCAGCCAACTGAGCTGCCCAGGTGCCCCTAAAAGTTCTTTGATTTTCTGCATAAGTTGCCAAATTTGCTTGGGATATATGATGATTTTGATCACCAAATTATTTAAATAGATAAATAGTACATTTAACAAATCTATATTAAGATTAAATTAAGTGCAGTATAGGGGCGCCTGGGTGGCTCAGTCGGTTAAGCGGCCGACTTCAGCTCAGGTCATGAGCTAGCGGTCCGTGAGTTTGAGCCCCGCATCAGGCTCTGTGCTGACAGCTCAGAGCCTGGAGCCTGTTTTAGATTCTGTGTCTCCCTCTCTCTGACCCTCCCCCGTTCATGCGCTCTCTGTCTCAAAAATGAATAAACGTTAAAAAAAAAATTAAGTGCAGTATAATTCTTTTTATTTGCAATTTGCTTTAAAATCTTTCAGTGTTTTTACCTCTATATATCACTGTAGCTTCATAAGGACCCTTTCCATTATTGTTTTTGTCTGCTTGGGCTGCCATAGCAAACTACCACAGAGTATGTGGTTTAACAACAGGAATTTATTTATTGGCTGGGCAGTCCAAGATCCAGGTGCTGGCTGATTTCAGTACCCTGTTGGAGACTCTCTTCCTGGCTTGCTGCCTTCTGGCTATGTCCTCATACAGCAGAGGGAGACCTCTTAGCCTCTTTCTCTTCTTTTAAGGACACTGATCTCATTGTGGAGACCCCACCCTCATTTCCTCTTCTAAACCTACTTATCTCCTATAGACTTCATCTCCAAATATCAGCATCTTGAGGGTTAGGGCTTCAACACATGAATTTTTGGGGGTGGGGAACACATTCAGCTCATAACACCTATGAAAGGAAGTATTTTCTCAACTTATAGATGAGAATATTGATCCCAGAGTAGTTTAAATTAATTCTGAACATTACCTAGCTAGTAAGTTAGAGAACTAGTTTCTTAAATCACATACCCTTGTTTTTACCATTAATGCAACAATTTAAGTCTGCAAATCAGAAATCATGTCTTATGTGGTGGTTATTTCCCAGCCTGACTATAATTCATCTCTGTCTCTGACAGTATTTCAGATTCCTGCCAAAAAAATGAAGTTGCTCCTGGTTTGTTGAACACACATTTTGCTCTTCTGAGATTTTCTTCTTTCTTCCTGTGAAAGGTCCATTATCCACCACTTCCAGGAAAGTTGTCCTGATTCTTTTTTCATTTTGTTTCTTAGATGAGTGTCTATCAATGGAGGCCTGGACTTACAATTAAAAAAAATTTTTTTTTAACGTTTATTTATTTTTGAGACAGAGAGAGACAGAGCATGAACGCGGGAGGGTCAGAGAGAGAGAGAGAGGGAGACACAGAATCTGAAACAGGCTCCGGGCTCTGAGCCATCAGCCCAGAGCCCGACGCGGGGCTCGAACTCCCGGACCGCGAGATCATGACCTGAGCCGAAGTCGGCCGCTTAACCGACTGAGCCACCCAGGCGCCCCTGGACTTACAATCTTAAATTAGTATGTGCTTATTTATTTTTTTGTTCATGGTTCTCTCTCTTTCTCTCTCTCTCTTTTTTAAGTAGAACAGTTCTAAATGTCAGTTTATTGCACTGTTTGTTCCTAAATATCTCTTACCTATTTGTTTTCTTTTGAATGATCTCATTTATACTTTTTTCAGTTACTTTTTACATCATTTGTTTTCTAACCTGCAGCCACCAAGTCCTAAACCTCTTCTGGCTTCCATTTTCTCTCCAATTCTACTAGCTTTATCCCTACTTAAACTATTATTTTCTTCTCAACTGTTGTGGAAACTTATGATTTGACTCCTTTTCTTTAGCCACTTTAATTTTCTTCCATTCTCTTCTCCGTACTACACCTAGAGTGATATTTGAAAGCAGCAGAGGGCCTGCCCGCAGTAGCAGTAAAATAGTTACTGAATGAATCAAAAGGTACTGATGTCTGCTGTCTTGCTTGTCCCTGCAGTCAAGCATTTGAGTAGCAGGAGATTGTGGAAGGATTGCACACCAAACATACTTGGTATTGGGTGTCATGTTCTTTTGTAGTTCATGAGGCATCCCAGCTTCCTTCTATTCTTCCTCCCACCCCTTCTTTATTAACCATCTCACCTCAGGCACAGGTTTATCTTCAGGTTTGGCTCTTTATTTAGAATCTGGTTACCTTATGGGACTTTAAACATGAATATAGAAAATGAATTATACGGGTTTTCCTCCCCTTATCAGGAAGCAGCAATAGTATGTTCTTCTGGAGTTTAGTTTTAACTTTACTACTTTTGTGCTCTAATTCTTGCATCTATAGCACATTCTTATTTGATTCTTAGAACATCCTTAACCATTAAAAAACATAATGCCTCCTCCAAAGGGAACTGAAGTTCTGAGAATTAAAGTGACTCCTTTTATTTAATTTTGGGAAATTTCTAAACTTCACAAAATAGAGAATTATATAATGAACCTCCTCCTGTTACCCAATTTCAACATGAGTGATCTTGTTTCATCCAAACCCCACATTACTTCCCTGCCCCCCCCATTATTTTGAAATAAATACTATAATTTTATATGTAAATACTTCAGTTAAAATGACTTTTTCAAGGGCACAAAGATAGCTGGTGAAAGCCAGAACTCGAATCTTGAAGAGTGTCCGCGTTCAATGGACAATACAGCCCTTGCTGTTCAGTGTTGGGCCTGACCATTCCTACTGTAAAGTAGTGACACTGATGTTCACAGGCCACACATTGTTTAAAAAGCTTCTAGTTTTAACTTACTTATCAAGCGATCTAAGAATAACAGAATAGTAAAGGAACATTATCCCCAGTCTTGTTACTCTCAAATGTTAGTTATTTTCATTACTTTATAGTGGTACCTTTCATAGTTCTAACGTCTGTGTCATTCATGTGAACATTTTTAGTAGAGGTCATATTGCCAAGTGCTTATTTCCTTTTTCTAGGGTTTATTACTTCTTGTTCTGTAAGGAAAACAAACAGCAAACTCAATTATAGTATGTTGTTTCCTTTTAAACTGGGAAATTTACTTGGTAATGGTTTTCTGAAGTTTGTTTGGGGTGGGGAGCTTGTCAATGCCTAGGGATAAATGCTTAAGTTAATTGATAGTTTGTCTCTGTGAATCATGGGGATAAACTTGTTTCTTCTTTTGGAGTAATTGTTTGCGTGGAAAGTAGGTTGAAATTCCTGAAAAGAATCTGAATGTTTGAAGTCTGAAACATCTTGGTGGTAAATGATTCTTCTTTCTGTCACTAGATTGAACCTAAGTTTCAGTTTGACAGCATAGAATGTGCTACTAAGAAGTGCTCTTACTAATGAAGAAAGAAGTGATAGAAAATGTGTAGTCTATAATTTGTATTGATTAAAATACTTGAAATATGTTGTCTTGAAAACATATGTGGTATATTTAAAATATTATTTCCTACTTTATTGAGAAACTTTGTAAAATGCTCCGTTCTTATTTTTCCCCCAGGGAGCAGTATTCAAGTGAATAATACTTGCAGTTAATGTAACCATGTATCCGTGTTTTAATAGGCATCAAGCATGATGGAACCATGTGTGATACCTGCCGCCAGCAACCAATCATTGGCATTCGATGGAAATGTGCAGAATGTACAAATTATGATTTGTGCACTGTTTGTTATCATGGAGATAAACATCATTTAAGACATCGCTTTTATAGAATTACTACACCAGGAAGTGAGCGGTAGGGTAAACAGTTTTTTCTTCAGTTGCAATTCCTTGTTTGTATTCAACTTTTTATACTATTGAGCCTTAAAAGTAGGATTTAAAAATAGTGTCTGACAGCTGGTTTAGTACCAGAGGTAGGAGATAACAGGCTAGTTGTGGAGCAGGCCTGCCATACAGTGAGAAAAGAGCTCTGTGAAGATGGAGCTGTACATATTTTTCCAAGGTAATCTGGGCTGTTCATCTCTAGCATGGAGACTTGGCACCCCTCAATATTTGGAAATGCAAGGGCAGCCCAGAAGGCTGATTATTTTCTTCTCACTGTGCATTCTATTCTGTTAATCACTACCAAAAGAACACTAGGGCCCATTGATTGAGTCAACAGGCATTTATTAAGACTTGTGGCAGCTACTGTGCTTATGTGAATTTGAAGAAAACGAAGACACAGTATTCCTAAGGAGTTCATAAACTAAGGGATTATTTGACCAACATGATTATCATGTGATGTTTTGGACTGTATGTAGAGATTATTAGCATTAAAGTGTTTTAGCAAAGAGAGAGAGGAATATCACGAAGTGGTACAGAATTTCAGGTGATTGAGTCTTTTTACATAGATGTGAATAGTGTATAGGAGCAAGAATCTAGCCAGTCATAGGGAGGCAGCAGTAGTAGAAAAATGGATTTGGGTATTAGCCTGTCCCAGTTCAAATCCTTGGCCTGCTATTTATTAACTGAGTGGTTTTGAACAAGTTGTTTATTTTTGACTTTTGTTTATAATTTTTAAAGTTAGGGTACAATAAAGACATTGTAAAAATAAGTAGAATAATGAGATAAAAGTAGAAAAACAAAAGAGAAACCCCAAACCTTTTTGATTTTATGAATAAGAAGGATATAGAAGAATAAGGGATAGATGGTCTTGGAGAGCCAAGCTGGTCCAGATTGTTTGAGTATAGAATTTTTTCAAGGCCTGTAGTCTGCTGTAAGGATTCAATACTTTGGAGGCAAGTTAGTGTCAGGTCAAATCCAGGCCACGGATGTATTTTACTTGGTCCATACTGTGCTCTAAATTTTTGAACACCCACACACACCCACACCCACACCCCCACACCCACACACACACACACACACCCAAATCCCTAACCCCTAACCCCTAACCCCTAACCCCTAATGTCAGCAGTGGGCCTGCATTTATTCATATAACTCTGGTCAGCAACAGTTGGCTGAAGCAGAGTACCACCTGCACCCTTTAGACAAATCATGGTCTTCAGTTCACCGAAGTCCCTGCCACTCCCTATTATCTTCCTGAGCGTGGGGTCAAGTGCCAGTTGGCATTTGTCATTGTTGTGGTGTTTGTTGTCTTTCTTTGGCCTTAATTTAGGTTGCTTTCCTGATGGTTTTAGAGATTTGAATTTGTCTCTTCTTAAGTGGTGAAGGAAATAGTGATACTCTGAAGTGGTTGGACTGGATTCATATGTTGATTCCATTACTATTTAGCTTTTGTGACCTTGGGTAAATCTCTTACCTCTTTGAGACTCTATTTCCTCATTTGTGAAATGGATAAAATAACAATACCTTTCTCTTAAGGAGTGTAACAGACTTTTACACTTATGGTAAAAGCTCAGTAAATATTAGATATTATCACTATTCTAACTACTGTCATCATCATCATAACCTGTGGAATGTAAAGGTATTTATGTATCATGCTATTAAGTATTAACTAGAACAGAGAAAACTTTTATATTTTTAAAATAACCTTTTTTATAATTTTATTTTTAAAAATAAATTGCTGTTAACCTATTTCTTTTTTTTTAACCTATTTCTGTATAACTTAAAAATAATTTTATTTTTAGGGTTCTGTTAGAGTCTCGTAGAAAATCTAAGAAGATTACAGCCAGAGGGATCTTTGCAGGTGCCAGAGTGGTACGAGGAGTGGACTGGCAGTGGGAAGATCAGGATGGAGGAAATGGACGTAGGGGAAAGGTGAAACTTTTTTATTAATTCATCATGTTATTCTAGAATATTGTATGTTCATAAGATTTTTATTATTATAATTGAATTTCTTGGCCCATTTTTTCCTGTGTCACTAACAGTTTTTTAAAATCTTCATTTCTTTTTTTCCCCGGAAGAAAAAAGATTGTTCCTGCTCGGTTGTAAATATTGACATTCATGGAGAAGGTTGTTGGGTAGATTTTACCTTTCCAGTTTTAGGCTTCATATTGCCATTTTGTTGCCCAGAATGCTTTTCTGAGGATCCTGTTTGGGCCAGTCCTTCTTAAACAGTATATCATGCTTTTGACATTCTTGTTACTAACATTTCACTTGAATTTACTTGTTTTATATTTCATTCCCTTGAAGGCCTGTTTCTAGGCAGCTACTTTTGTTATCCAGTATACTTAACTCTGTTGCCCTTCTCAGGTAAATCGTCCAGGAATCAAATTATAGCAGTTATTCTGAGCAGAATTTTGTATAGCCTGTTTAATTGGGGTGGGATAGCCAGAGATATTGGGGTAAGTGGGTTGTTGGTTTCATTTATTTTGGATTTTATGTTGCTTTTGCTGATTATTCATTCATTGATTCAGTCAGTCAACTAATCTTGAACATGTATTGTTTGGTGTTATGCTAGATGTACTGAAATGAGTAACATTTCACGTATGAGACTTAGATGTCAGTCACTATCCGTTCATTCTACTGTTACGTTCTTGAAAAAATTGTTTTTAGCATTGGTGAATGATGATTTTAAAGTCTTTGTCATTGGAGCACCTGGATGGCTCCGTTCTTAAGAGCGTCAGAACTCTTGATTTTGGCTCATGTCATGATTTCACAGTTTGTGGGCTTGAGCCCGGCAACAGGCTCTGCACTGACAGTGTGGATCCTGCTTGAGATTCTCTGTCTCCCTCTCTCTCTCTCTGCCCCTCCCTTGCTCGTGTGTGTGTGTGTGTGTGTGTGTGTGTGTGTGTGTGATGCTCGCTCTCTCTCAAAATAAATAAATAAATAAACTTAAAAGTCTTGGTCATCTGAAAACTCTCTTTAAAAAAATTTTTTTAATGTTTAGTTTTGAGAGAGAGAGAGAGAGAGCAGGAGCAAGCATGAGTGGGGGAGGGGCAGAGAGAGAGGGAGACACAGAATCTGAAGCAGGATTCAGGCTCCGAACTGTCAGCACAGAGCCCGATGCAGGGCTTGAACTCACAAACCACGAGATCATGACCTGAGCCGAAGTCAGATGCTTAACCGACTGAGCCACCCAGGTGCCCCTAGAGAGCCGGTTTATCTTGAATCATTCTGAGGATCTGGCCAAAGATTTTAAATTTTGTAAGGAATAATGGATTTAAAATAATACACTGTTCTTAAAAGGAACCCTTTAAGAATATAAATCTAGCATTTTATATTGAATTGTGTATTTTCTGATGATCTGTTACTATAATCACGAAGCCTCCCAATTCAGTATTTCTACAGTGATTTTTGGAATTACCTTATAATTCCTGGAAAAATGTCTCTAATTATAATTCAGTTATATGTTAGAATTGACCTAGTTGACAAAATAGTATTTTTCATGATCCTGTTACAGAGGATGATAGCTGAAATGGTATTTAAGATTTTAAATATAATTAACTGAACTAACTTCTCCCCTCCCCTTTTAAAAATTGTTTTCTGCAACAATTCCCTTAGGTAACGGAAATCCAGGACTGGAGCGCATCAAGCCCACATAGTGCAGCATATGTTCTCTGGGATAATGGTGCTAAGAACCTTTACAGAGTTGGCTTCGAGGGCATGGTGAGTAGTAAGAATCACAAAAGATAAAAATATTAGATAGATGAAAATAAAAATAGCCCTTATTGTATTTTTTTTTTGTCATATGCTTTTGTCAGAATATAGCCATCTGAATTATGAATATGCAACAGGAGAAAAATCTGTAAAGTGAGGATTAATAAAACTACATTTTTAGTACACTTGCTTAAAGTATGTAATAGTAAATATGCCCACTTGTCCATCGACTAATGAATGGATAAAGAAGATGTGGTGTGTATACACACACACACATACATACACAATGGAATATCACTCAGCCATCAAAAAGAATAAAATCTTGCCATTTGCAAAAAAGTGGATACAGCTAGAATGTTTAATGCTCAGCGAAACAAGTCAATCAGAGAAAGGCAGATACCACGTGATGTAACTCATATGTGGATTTAAGAAATGAAACAGAAGAGCATAAAGTGGGGGGCGGGAAGTGGAAAGAGAAGAGAGGGAAACAAACCATAAGAGACTCTTAACAATAGAGAGCAAACCGAGGGTTGATAGAGGAAGATGAGTAGGGGGATGGGATAAATGGGTGATGGTCATTAAGGAGGGCACTTGTGATGAGCACTAGGTATTGTATGAAAGTGATAAATCACTGAATTCTACTCCAGACACCAATTTTGCACTGTTTGTTAACTAACTAAAATTTAAATTTAAAAAAAAAAAAAAGAAAGAAAAAAATAGTAAATATGATTTTGCCCTCAGTGAATATTTGGGTAACTTACTATATATTGATTGTGTAGAGCTGATCCCTTAGGAATCCAAGTTAGGGGCTTATTTATTAAAATCGATCTCAAAAAAATTTAGAATCATCTGTAAGGCTGCTCCTTGGCATGGACACAGAGTATAATATTATAATGAGGTTTTTATGGGATGTTTGTATTCTGGCTCTAGTAGCTAATAAAAGTATAAATTACAGTAGATGTTAAAGTTGTTTTTAAAGAGATTTCCCCCCTCTATTTTTATTTATTTTTAAAATTTTTATTCTGGTTATTTATTTATTTATTTTTTTAAGTAGGCTCCAAGCCCAGCGTGGGGCCTAATGCAGGGCTTGAACTCATGACCCTGAGATCAAGACTTGAGCTGAAATCAAGTCAGGCACTTAAAACCGACTGAGCCACCCAGGCACCCCTCCTTTTTTAAAGAGTAGTATTGGTAATTGAAAATGATTGACTTAGAAGCACTTTAAATTACTTAAGTGCTTAGGAGAATAATAGTGGTTTATTCAGTGGATTGCCCTATATTTCTGCATTTCCTGGAAAACTGTTTAAATGTTGACCTCGGCTATTTAATTTATGAAGTACAACTAAATATATTAATGCCAAAACATTAATGCCTATCATATCTTTTCCATCTTGAATACATTCCTCCTCAAAGAATTTAAATTGGATTTTTTCCCAACTCTTATATGCCCTTGGTAGGAGGGGAAAAATATCCCACTGTCTGTTTGCCTTTAATTTATTCCATTTATTTTTAAAAGCCAGCAATATAGACTCTAAGCAAATACTTCATTTACCAATTTTAATACTTGTATATTGCATTAGTTATCAGTTTTTCATTAGTATTAGTATTATTAGTATATTTATGCCTTCTCCTGTTTTTAAATTGTGGATTTTTCTGGGAATTCTGACTGATTATTAAGGAGGAGGAGATGAAGCCTTACAGGATGTATGTGCAGAGGTATTTAATGAGTAGTGTATATGTAGATTGATCCTTTTTGATGGCTGAGTAGTACTTCTCTGTATGATTAGGCCATTATTTAATAAGGTTTCTGTTGGTAGTACCTCCATTTTTTAAAATTATTGCAAGATTTTTTTTTTAATTGTTGCAAGCATTGTTTCAGTAAACATCCTTAGACATATCTTTGCACATTTATGGGTATATTTCTTTAGGATAGATTCCTAGAAGTGGGATTGCTGGGTTAAAGTATCACATTAAAATAATTTGACCCATGTCTCTTTGGCTGAGACTGAGCTAAATGTGATGCTCTGGTGGGAAAGGAGGCTGTAAAAGAGAGTCTGTGTGTGTGTGTGTGTGTGTGTGTGTGTGTGTGTGTGTGTGTATGTTAGGAACTATTAGATACTTTTAAATCTAAATTTTCCTAGTAACTTTCAAGGTTCTTCTAAGTTCATGTTTTCTGTACTTTTGATTATATCACTGCCTCCCCATTCAGATATTTAAATAATAGAATGTTTTCTTATAAAAACTAAGTGGGAAGGAACTTGAGTTAATCAATTTATGAAGTAAGGACTAAAGTTTATGTAAATGGAAAATTACCTGGCCGGGAACCAAAAGACTAAATTTGGTCCTATCCTTTTCTTTTTTCTGGTTGTTTAGTTTTGGATACTTTTCTTTACTAAATGAGTTAATACCTGGCTTGTATATGTCATAAAATTGGTTGAAAAGAGTAAATGAATTGAGTTCTTTTTTGTAAAAGTATTTTTAAAATAGAATGTGTTAGTTACATTTTAAATACTAGGTATTTGTTGAGGGCCTATATGTGGTGTTGAAAATATTTTAGTGGTGAAGATCTAGGCATTTTCATTTTGAACTTTAAAGGAAAGCTAAAAGTAAATAAAGTATGGCCTATCTGGAGATCAGGCTTTTAATTTTTGATGAGTGCTTTTGAAAGCAGTGTTTAGTGTTACTGTTAACCTAGAGCTACTCTTAACTTTTGCTGAGGGTATGTTCTGAATGAACATTTTTGCCTATTTTCGGTACTGAGCTATACTTGAAGTTTTCAAGCATGATTTTTCTGGTTTCTTTTCTTCTTCTTAGTCTGATCTCAAGTGTGTCCAGGATGCCAAAGGAGGTTCTTTCTACAGAGATCACTGCCCTGTGCTAGGTGAGTCAGCAGACTAGAGAAAATTACTAACTAGCAGGTCAGGGTTCTTGGAATCAGAAATCTTTAAATGGGACTTTAAAAAAAAGTTATTTAAGGGATACTTTTGGGGTTTTATTTTGTTTTTTAAAGCATTTGTTCTTTTTTATCAATTTATTTAGACTGAAAAGGTTGTCATGTCTTAAAAATTGGTATACCATTTATATGTCATATTTGAAACTTTGTCTTTTAGTTATAAACGTAGTGTTGAAAAATTTTGTGTTAGATTATCAGTATGTCTTACATATTGAGAATAGAATCTGACAATTTAATGCTTATAAATTTCTTAGAAGTTTTATAAAATTGCCTTAAAAAAAAAGTTTTATTTATTTGAGGGCGGGAGGGGGCAGAGCAAGAGAAAGAGAGAGAGAGAGAATCCCAAGCAGGCTCCAAGCTGTCAGCATGGAGTCAGACTTGGGCCTCTAATCCACGAACCATGAGATCATGACCTGAGCTGAAACCAAGAGTCTGATGCTCAACAGACTGAGCCACCCAGGCACCCCTAAAATTGCCTTCTTAATACAAAAATAGTTTGAAGATTAAGGTTATATAATAAATATAATTTTTCATGTGCCATTAAAGTAAGGGATAAGGAAACCAAATTCTTTATTTTATAGATTCTTTATTGTGGCCACAGTAAACATTTACCACAGTATTCAGATTAAGGTTTTAGTCTGTGAATGTTTGCCTTTTCATGTGAGCTCTGTGTTCCTTTTTTAAAATCATTTGATTTCCCTTCTGGCCAAAAAGTGTTATTTTTTTGCAGCATACCCTGATTTTCTTTTTCTTTTTTTTTTTAAGGAATGTAGAAGAAGTACTTATATTTTGACAAGATCATTCCTTTCCATGTTTCAGAAATTTCCTTCTTTTGGATCTTGCTTTCACAAGAGAAGTATAGAATCAACATATTTTTTGGATCCCTCATCATAGTGTTTTATGATCATGAATCCTTTATCCCAGAGCTAGGGTTTTTTTTTCTTTTTTTTTTTTTTTTTAATTTTAAAATTTATTTATTTTGAGAGTGAGCGAGCAGGGGAGGGGCAGAGAGAGGGAGAGAGACAGATTCCCAGGCAGTCTCCACACTGTCAGTGCTTGGAGCCCAGTGCGGGGTGGGAACCCATAAATTGTGAGATCATGACCTGAGCCGAAATCAAGAGTCAGACACTTAATTGACTGAGCCACCCAGGTGCCCCTATCCCAGACCTAGCTTTGAGAATAATATAGGGAATGGGCTTTTAAATATCTAAAGATGCTCTTCAGGAAAAAAAATCAAAAGGGCCATTTGGTAAAAAAGAGTACCAAGCACTTCAGAGAAGAAAATAATTTTAAGATTCTCTTTCATATTCTCTAGCTGGTTATGGTGGCTGTAGTTTGTTAGTGAACCTCAATAACTGTCTAATTGTAGTTATTGCAGGAATAGTCAACAAGTCATCCAGGCAGAAAAGTGAACATTTTAAAAACCCAGAACTTTGTACTTTGATATAGGGTTATTGTTCGGTTGTTGTTATGAATCATCACATTATTTCAATTTGTGAGTCTGATTGTTTTTTTTCTTCTTATTTTTGAAGCTCCCTAGCTCCAGAATTTGATACTTACAATATATTCTCAAAACATTTTAAAATTGGAGGGTAACTAAAATTAAAATATCTAGAGCTTGCTCTTGTTTAAAAATAATACAGTTGCATGCTATTGCAGGGGTTTTCCTTTACCTTTGTCAACTCCCTCTGCAATTACAGGTGAGCAGAATGGCAACAGGAATCCTGGTGGATTGCAGATTGGTGACCTGGTGAATATAGATCTTGACCTAGAAATTGTACAGTCTTTGCAGCACGGTCATGGAGGATGGACTGATGGCATGTTTGAGACTTTAACTACAACTGGAACTGTTTGTGGCATTGATGAAGATCATGACATTGTAGTACAGTATCCAAGTGGCAATAGGTTGGTGATATTTCTTGATTTTTAGTAATGGCAAATAAAGTTAGTATATAGAAGAAAGAACCTTAGAGAAAGCAAATAATGTGCTATAATCAAAGACTCCTTTAAGCTAGCTCTTAAGATAGTAGCTAAAAATCCAGAATATGTTGGTAAAGTGGAGCGGAACAAATGATAAATGTGTGTGTGGTATGTTTGTGAATTTATATGAATATGCTTATGATACAATGTTCTGTGCACTTTTTTTTTTTCTGGAGGAGGAGAATACATTGTATTGGTATTAGGTCAAATACAGCTAAAAAGTTCTCTGTTCATAATAGACCATATCAGTTTTTCCTGAATGAGAATAAAATTAGAACTCTGGCCCATATCTCCAGTCATCTCTTGGTACCATAGCTTTTTCTTGCCACAGACGTGTGAATACACCAGTCCTTATTAGCAACATAGAATTACATGCATTTCTTCACTCTCTACCTTTGCACATACTACTTCTTCCATGCAGAATACCCTTTTCTCCTTTTCTGCCTCTTTGCCTGGATTAACTCCTGCATCCTGTAAATACTGAGCTTATATGTTTTGGGAACCTCCTCTCTTATTCCACAATCCCTGGTATATGTACATGCTATTCATATGTGTAGATCTCCTGTTATATATGAAAATAGTTATTTATTTTACATCTAGGTTGTGAGTTTCTTGGAGCCTTTGATTTATTTGCTCTTAGGGGCTAAAGTATATTCAATTTACTGGCATGTTTATAGTATTTTATTTTATTTTTTAAAAAAATTATTTATTTTTTATTTTACAGAGAGAGAATGTGCATGAGCAGGGGAGAGGGCAGAGGGAGAGAGAAAGACAGAGCAGGGGAGGGGCGGAGAGAGAGAGAGAGAGAGAGAGGGAGAGAGAATCCCAAGAACCCCAACACGGGGCTCATTCCCATGACCCTGGGATCATGGCCTGAGCTGAAATCAAGAGTTGGATGCTCAACCCACCCACTGAATCACCCATGCACCCGTTTACAGTATTTTAAAGAAAAAGCAATAGTCAAATTGAACAATCGTCAAAGCTTTGTTACTGATATATGCATAAAGAAACAAACTTGTTGAGGTTCCTTAGGGGAGGGGTTATATATAGGATGAAGAAAATTAACATTGTTTCCCAGTGTATAGAATTAGCTCTAATTGTGTTCAAATCTGAAGGATACACGTGGTCATACCAGGAGGTACAGATAGCATTTGACAAAATCCAAGTCCCTTTCATGATAAAAACACTAACTAAAGTAGTAACGGAAGGGAACTTCTTTGTTGGTAAAGGACATCTATGAAAACCCACAGCCTAGGGTGCCTGGGTGGCTCAGTCATTTAAGCATCCAGCTCTTTCTTTTTTTTATTTTTTTATTCTAAAAATTTTTTTTAATGTTTATTTATTTTTGAGACAGAGAAAGAGCATGAACGGGGGAGGGTCAGAGAGAGAGGGAGACACAGAATCTGAAGCAGGCTCCAGGCTCTGAGCTGTCAGCACAGAGCCCGACGTGGGGCTCGAACTCAGGGACCGTGAGATCATGACCTGTACTGAAGTCGGACGCTTAACCGACTGAGCCACCCAGGCGCCCCTAAACATCCAGCTCTTGATTTTGGCTCAGGTCATGATCTTGTGTTTGGTGAGTTCAAGCCCTGCATTGGGGTCCACACCGACAGTGCAGAGCCTGCTTAGGATTCTGTCTCTCTCCTCCTCTTTCTCCTTCCCTGTGTGTGCGCTCTCTCTCTCTCTCTCTCTCTCTCTCTCTCTCTCTCTCTCCCCCTCTCTCTCTTTCTCTCTTTCTCTCTTTCTCTCTTTCTCTTTCTCTTCTCTTTCTTTCTCTCTCTCTCCCTCTCATACACACGCACACACACACACACACACACACACACACACACACACACACACAATGAATAAAATAAACCCACAGCTAACATCATACCCAACTGGTGAGAGACTGAATGCTTTTCCCCTAAGATCAGGAACAAAATAAAAATGTCTGCCCTCCCCACTTTTATTCAGCATTGTTCTAGAGGGTCTAGCCAGGGCAATTAGGCAAGAAGAAGAAATAAAAGGAAGAAGTAAGAGAAAAGGAGTTAAACCGTCTTTGTTCATAGGTGACATGGTCTTGTGAATAGAAAAACCTAAGGAATCCACAGAAAACTGTTAGGACTAATAAGTGAGTTCTGCAAAGTTGAGAGATACAAGATCAATGTTGAAAAGTCAATTGTATTTTTGTATACTAGCAATGAGCAATTTGAAAATGAAATTAAGAAAAGTTTCATTTACAGTAGCATCACAAAGAATAAAATACCTAAGAATCAGTTCAGCCCAAGAAGTGCACGACTTGGGGAGCCTTGCTGGCTCAGTTTGTAGAGCATGCAGCTCTTGATCTTGGGGTCATGAGTTTGAGCCCCATGTTGGATGTATAGATTACTTAAAAAAAAAAAATTGCAAGACTTGTACACTGAAGACTACAAAACATTGTTGAAGGAAATTCAGGAAGACCTAAATAAATGGAAAGACATCTCATATTTATGGACCAGAAGATCTGATATTGTTCAGATTGTGTATTAGTTTCCTAGGGTTGCCATAACAAATTACCACAAACTGGGTGACTCAAACCATGGCACCTTATTCTTTCACAGTTTTGGAAAGCTAGAAGTCCAAAATCAAGGTGTTAGGGAGATTGGTTCCTTGTGTAGGCTCTGAGGGAGAATCTGTTCTATGCTTCTCTTAACTTCTGGTGGTTGTTGGCAATCCTTGGTGTTCCTTGGCTTGTAGATGCATCATTCATTTCTCTGCCTCTGTCTTCACATGGCCTTCTCCTCTGTGAGTCTGTGTGTCCCTGTGTCTTCACGTGGCCTCCTTTTTGGTGGGGGGGGGGTACACATTTTATTTTAAATGCATTCAAATCGACTGTTTGAGACTGAGAGCCATATGATCAGTCCTCCAGCCCAATATTTTATTTTGGTGCAGCTTAACCATCCATGAGGAAAGAACCCTGAGGAAACATAGAAGTAAGTTAATTGAGCTCATGATAATTCTAAAATCTTTTACAGAGAAAAGGACCAAAGCTGATTTCACATGACCTTCTTATAAGGACACTAATCATTGGATTTAGGGCCCACCCTAATCCAGTATGACTTCATTTTAACTGGATTAAATCTGCAATGACCCTGTTTCTAAATATGGTCCCATTCAGAGGTATTGGGGATTAGGAGTTCAACATATTTTTTGGATGACATAATTCAGCCTATAACAGATGCCAGTTTTTCCCCAAACTAATCAACAAATTTAATGCAATCTGTATCAAAACCCTAGTACCTTTTTTATACAAATTGACAATCTATTTCTATAGTTCATATGGAAATTCAAGTAACCCAGAATAGCCAAAGCAATTTTAAAAAGAAAAACAAAATTAGAGGACTCACACTTCCTAATTTCAAAATTTATGATAAAGGTATAGTAATCAAGACAACCTATTATTGACATAAGATGGACGTATAGATCAATGGAACAGAACTGAGAGTCTGAGAATAAGCCCTTGCATTTAAAGTCATTTAATTTTTGACAAGGATTCAATACAGTTCAGTGGGGAAAGAATAGTCTTTTCAGTAAATGATGCTGACAATATATATAGGCATACCTTGGAGATATTGCAGGTTCGGTCCAGACCTCTGTAATAAGGAGAGTCAAATGAAGTTTTTGTTTCCCATTGTGTATACAAATTATGTTTACACAATACTGTAGTCTATTAAATGTGCAGTTATACTGTAAATATTGTCCAAAAATGCTAACTATAATCTGAGCTCTTTGCGAGTTGAAAACTTTTTACTGCCAACATTAATATTGATGGCTGCTGCCTGATCAGAGTGGTGGTTGTTGAAAGTTGGGGTGGCTGTGGCAATTTCGGGTGACAACAGTGATGTTTGCTGCATTGATTGACTCTTCCTTTCATGAATGATTTCTCTGTGGCATGCAGTGCTGTTGGATAGCATTTTACTCACAATAGAACTTCTTAACAGAACTGGAGTCAGTCTTCTGACAACCTACCTCTGCTCTATCAACCAAGTTTATGCAGTATTCTAAATCCTTGTTTTCATTTCAACAGTCTTCACCGTATCTTTGCCTGGAATTAATTCCTTCTCAAGAAACCACTTTCTTTGCTCATCCGTAAGAAGCAACTCCTCATCTGTTCAAAAGTTTTAGTATGGGGTTATGGTAATTGAGTTATATCTTCAGTCTCCACTCTTAATTCTAGTCCACTCCTAATTCTAGTAATCTGCAGTTACTTCCTCCACTGAAGTCTTGAACCCCTCAGGGTCATCCATAAACATTCAAATCAACTTCGTCCAAACTCCTGTAGTTGGATATACAGGATATACAGGATATACAGGATCAACAGTAGTTGATATTTTGACCTTTTCCCATGAATCACAAATGTTCTCAATGACATCTGTAATGGTGAATCCACTCCCAAAGGTTTTCAGTTTACTTTTCCCAGTTCATTGGCGGAATCGCTATCTATAGTAGATATAACCCTATGAAAATATACTTTTTATTTCCTTTTAATTTTTTGAGAGAGAGTGTGAGTGGTGAGGGGCAGGAATGAGAGAGAGAGGGAGGGAGGGAAAATCTTAAGCAGGCTCCACACCCAGTGCGGAACCCAGTGTGGGGCTTGGTCTCACGATTATGAGATCATGACCTGAGCCAAAATTAAGAGTTGGATGCTTAACTGACTGAGCCAACCAGGTGCCCCAATGAAATGTATTTTTTTTTTAACATTTATTTATTTTTGAGACATAGAGAGACAGAGCATGAACGGGGGAGGGTCAGAGAGAGGGAGACACAGAATCTGAAACAGGCTCCAGGCTCTGAGCTGTCAGCACAGAGCTCGGCGTGGGGCTCAAACTCACGGACCATGAGCTCACGACCTGAGCTGACGTTGGACGCTTAACCGACTGAGCCACCCAGGCGCTCCGATGAAATGCATTTTTAATGTTTGTGTATTTTTGAGAGAGAGCAAGAGTGAGCGTGCACAAGTGGGGGAGGGGCAGAGAGAGAGGGAGACACAGAATCCAAAGCAGGCTCCAGGCTCTGAGCTGTCAGCCCAGAGCCCGCTGCAGGGCTTGAACTCAAGAACTCCGCGATCATGACCTGAGCCAAGGTTGGGTGCTTAACCATTGACCCACCCAGGTGCCCCGATGAAATGTACTTTTAAATCCTAAAATATAAGACTGTGTGACCTTGGATTAGATAGTGGTTTCTTACATACGACCCCCAAGGCAGAAGGACCAAAGAAAAAGTGAATAAATTGGACATCATCAAAATTAAAAAATTGTGTTTTGAAGGAAACTTTGAGTGGGAGAAAATATTTGCAAATCATATGCCAGACTTGGGACTTGTATCTAGAATATATAAAGAACTCTTATAATTCAACAACAAAAGACAACTAACCCATTTAAAATATGGACAAAGGATTTTTAAACAACAGAAATTCATTTTCTTACAGCTCTGGAGGCTGGAAGTCCAAGTTCAAGTTTCCATTAGGGTTGGTTTCTGTTGAGACCACTTCCTGGCTTATAGTTGGTTACCTTCTCACTATGTTCTCCCATGACCTTTTCTCTGTGTATGCTCAGAGAATGACATCTCCTCAATCTGTTCCTTTTCGTATGAAGACATCAGTCTTGGTGGATTAGCATCCCACCTTTCTGACCTCATTTAATTTTAGTTATTTCCTTAAAGGCTCTGTCTCCAAATACAGTCACAGTAGAAGTTAGGAGTTAATACCTACGGAAAGATGCTTAACATTATTAGCAATTAGTTAGTAGGGAAATGTAATTCAGAATCACAATGAGGAATGTAAATGTAGGGAAATGTAATTCAAAATCACATACTAGAATAAAATAGTATATAATTACAAGTGTTGGTGAGGGTGTGGAGAAATTAGAACCAAAGCCTCGTACACTGATAATAGGAATGTGAACTGGTCTTGATGCTTTGAAAATATAGTTAGCATATGACTCAGCTGGTCCACTCTTAGGTTTACACTCAAGAGAATTGAGGGGCGCCTGGGTGGCTCAGTCGGTTGAGCATCAAACTTCAGCTCAGGTCATGATCTCGCAGTTCATGGGCTTGAGCCCTGCGTTGGGCTCTGTGCTGACAGCTCGGAGCCTTGAGCCTGTTTCGGATTCTGTGTCTCCCTCTCTCTCTGCCCCTTCCCCACTCATGGTCTGTGTCTCTCTGTCTCTCAAAAATGAATAAACATTAAAAAAAAAAAAATTGAAAGTGTGTCCACACGAAAACCTGTACATGAATGTTTGTGGATGCATTCTTAATAACAGCCAAAATTTGAAACATCCCAAATGTCTATCATCTGATGAATGGATAAACAAAATATGATGTATCCATACAGTGGAATCTTATTCAGCCATAAAAAGGAATGGAGAACAGAATACTGACATATGCTGCAAATAGATAAATCTTGAAAATGTTATGCTGGAAAGAAGCCAGTCACAAAAGGTCACGTATTATGTGATTTCTGTAAAATATGCAGAATAACCAAATATGTAATATCTTACTAATTATTGAGGACCAGGGAGAGGGGTGAATGTGGATTGACTGCTACTTGTCATGGAGTATTTTTCTATGGTGATGAAAATGAAATTAGATAGTGCTTGGTGGTACAAGGCTGTAAATGTACTAAAGCCACCCAATTAAACACTTGAAATGAGGGAACTATATGGAATGTGAATTTTATCTCAAAGCTCTTAATAAAAAGAGGAGAAAATCTTAAGTTCAGTTTAGTACATACTGACATTTAGTGTTACTTTTTACTAACATTTTGTGTTATCTTGTTTGTTTGGAAATGTTAAGCTAAATTGGCATTATTACTTGCTAAATTCTTTCTTGGTCAGAACTTGGGCAGTAGTGTTAACAGTAACATAATATGAATTCTAGAAAATAACCTTTTTTTCTGTTCTGTTTTTTTAACAAGGATTTATTAAGTACTTATCCTGTATTAGCCCTGTGTGTATACAAGTGTGTATACAGTGTGTATTAGCACTGGGATTTCAAAGACAATTAAGACATGGTCCCTTGCTTTGCATGGGTTTCCTTTTTAGTTTGGATGGATAAAACCACAAATAACTGCATTAAAATGTAATTGCGATAGGTGAGTATTCAGGGTATTCTGAAGGTACAAAAAAAGAGTGGTCATTTCAGGTAGGCAAATCAGAGAAAACTTCAGAGAAAAAATTACCTTTGGAGTAAACTTAAAAGATGGACTCAGTTTTCACCAGGGAGGGAGGCACTGTAGGCAGAGGGAACAACTCGAGGAAGTACTGCCGTGTTTCAAGCACTGTAATAGGTCAAATAAATTTTGGAATATTGGGAGCAAGGTAAAAAAGCACTGATTGTAAGGCTAGAAAGAAATCTTAAAAAACTATTTTTAAAAAAATCTTTATTCTTGAGAGAGAGATAGAATGTGAGTAGGGGAAGGGCAGAGAGAGACAGGGAGATACAGAATCCGAAGCAGACTCCATGCTCTGAGCTGTCAGTGCAGAGCCTGACATGGGGCTCGAACTCACTGCAAGATCATGACCTGAGCCGAAGTCGGATGCTTAACTGACTGAGCCACCCAGGCACCCCTAGAAAGAAATCTTTGCATATCTGATTTTTATTCTTAACTGGTCAGAGACTCTTCTTTCTCTTTGTGGTTGCTTTAGAAAGAAGAGTTTATTTCCATGGTTACAGGAAGTTAGTAACAGGTTTTTATATGTTAAGACCTCTCATTTAAATTAAATAGAGGAGGATATAATAGTGCCATATTGTAAAAGCTTATTCAGGGAACCTTTTTTCTTTGGAGTGATAGATAGGACTGGGGGAACAGAAATGGTAACAGCATTGAAAAATGCTTAATGGGGGCGCCTGGGTGGCTCAGTCAGTTAAAGTGTCCAACTTTGACACAGGTCATGAACTCATGGTTTGTGAGTTCGAGCCCCATGTTGAGCTCTGTGCTGACAGCTCAGAACCTGGAGCTTACTTCGGATTCTGTGTTGTCTCCTCTCTCTGCCCCTCTCCCGATCGCACTCTGTCTCTCTCTCAAAACAAAATAAACTTTAAAAAAAAAAGAAAAATGCTTATGTGTAGCAGAGAAGAATGTGTAGCAGTGATTGCAGTCATGTGAAATACCCATGTATGACAAATTAAAACTAGATATTGTTTTTATCCATGAGATTATTAATGGTATGGAAAAATAGTACACTCTCTAGAGCCAATTTGGCTCTGTCGGAATTGTAAACAAATACATATGGTGATTAAGTGGCTTTTTAAGAATCACTAATGAAATACTGACCCCGTTTGCACAAAGATGTACATACGATGATGTTCTTTATAGTATTGTTTGTAATAGTGAAAATTTGGAAATACTTTAAAAGATAGTAGGAGAATGGTTAAATGCATTAATGTATAACCATGTAATGGACTGCTGTAGCCACTGAATTGAAATAAGTAGGTCTATTTCTGTGACATTGAAAATAAATCTTCCAAAGTACATTCTCTGAGAAAAAAGAAGGCCCAGAATTTTATTTATATATATGTATATATGTGTACATATGTCTATATACATACATATAAATATAAAATATATAAAATCTGTTTATGAAAAAGGAGGCAACTCTGTATGTTAGAAGTATCAGTGCACTAATAGAAGATCACAGGGGTACACAATGGAGTGTTTGTGTCCCAGTTTCATTAGATTTTTTTAATTGAAGTATATAGTTGACACCACAGTGAGTATTTACAGTGGTTTGGGGATGGGATAGGGGATGGGGATCCAGGTGTGTTTGTGTGAAACGGAAGTTTCACTTTCACTTTATATGTTTCTGAAAGGTTTTAATATTTAACAGTAGTGTATTTTATAACAATTTTTAAAACGTAAGGGGAAACTAGACAGAAGGATCGTATTAGGGTGTGAGATTACAGGTAAGTCTTTCTTTAAATATGTGTAATTATAAAAGGGAAAATAAATTGTTCAGGACATAATTGCAAAGGATTGCTTTACTGTGCTCATGTGTTAGAAAATTTTTTTGCCCTGCAATGTTTAAGAATGTTGTGTTAAAATTAAGTAAAGTTACCTATTTTGAGTTTTGGCTTTGATTTTTAGGTGGACCTTCAATCCTGCCGTTCTCACTAAAGCAAACATTGTCCGAAGTGGGGATGCTGCTCAAGGTGCAGAAGGAGGTACCTCACAGTTTCAAGTGGGTGATCTTGTACAAGTTTGTTATGATCTGGAAAGAATCAAACTTCTACAGAGAGGACATGGAGAATGGGCTGAAGCTATGCTCCCAGTAAGTATATCTAAAATAGTTTCAGACTAGGAATAATAAAACAGTTTTAGACTAGGAATTACATTATACGTGTGTAGATTTAAAAAATATTTGAAGTTTGGAAACTAAATTAGCATAATTCTTCAAGAATTGTACTTGGGGGCACCTGGGTGGCTCAGTCAGTTTAAGCGTCCAACTTTAGCTGAGGTCATGATCTTGCGGTTCATGGGTTTGAGCCCCAAATTGGGCTTTGTGCTGACAGCTCAGAGCCTGGAGCCTGCTTCAGATTCTGTGTCTCCCTCTTTCTGTCCCTCCCTCAGTTGCACTCTGTGCCTCTCTCTGTTTTCATTGGCTGCTAGGCATACTTATGTCTTTTATTGTCTAATTTGTTCCAGTTAAATTAGCCCAGGAAGGTCCATGTAGGGCTACAGTTAGTAGTGTTTTAAAGAGCTGTTACTGGAGAATGTAATGTAGGTGGAAGGTAACAGGGACTTCCCTGATACTTAATCCCAGAATGAGAGAGAGATGCTCATCCAGTTGCTAGCAGTGCCGGACCACCACTGCTTGCCTTAGTTGGGGGCCTGCCTCTCTCAAACTTAGAGTATGAAAGAGCAACTCTGAATGTGTGCCTTTTTTTTTTTTTTTTCCAACATTTATTTATTTTTGGGACAGAGAGAGACAGAGCATGATCGGGGGAGGGGCAGAGAGAGAGGGAGACACAGAATCGGAAATAGGCTCCAGGCTCTGAGCCATCAGCCCAGAGCCCGACGCGGGGCTCGAACTCACGGGCCGCGAGATCGTGACCTGGCTGAAGTCAGACGCCCAACTGACTGCGCCACCCAGGCGCCCCTGAATGTGTGCCTTCTGAGCTGCCTTTGCTCCCAAAGAGTTATGGTGTAATTTTTAACTTATTCATTCGACACATTTTTCACCAAATGTTCAGGAATAACAGAAAAATTTGTTTGTTCTGCCCTTTTTGCATCCATCCTCTTTCTCCATCTGTCCCTCGCTCTTACCTTCTGTCCCTTCCTTCTGTACTACTACCCGTTCTGTTCTGCTGCCCCCCATACTTTCTTGCCCTATATCCCATTTCCTTCCACTTTGCTGTGTCCTCGTGTTTAGCCCTCCACTTTGCTACCCCTACTCCTTTCTCATCCAGTCACAAAATTTGTCCTGTCCTGGCCACCCCACCCACCCCCCACCCGAGTCCCATCCCATTCAGTGCTTCCTTCCTTTACTGTGTACCCCCCCTCCCGTCTCTCTTCATGTCTCATCCCCCTATCCTGTATTGTCTAGTGCTCTGTCCTGGCCAGCACCATCTCCTATCTCGTCTAGCCCTCTGCCTCCTCCCATCCTGTCCATTACCCCCTCCCTGTCCTTCATGTTGTGCTGCCCTTCCATCAGTCCATCCTTCCTTTCTGCCTTGCTCCCTTGGCAGATATTTTAGCACAATGTACCTATTAGGCTTCAAAGATTTAGTAGTGAACAAGACACAAAGAAATCTATTGTTATGGTGTTTTCATTCCAAGACATTTCATAGTTTGCAGATGCTGCCGACATCATTTTTTTTTATTAAAAAATTTTTTTTTTTTAACGTTTATTTATTTTTGAGACAGAGACAGAGCATGAACAGGGGAGGGTCAGAGAGAGAGGGAGACACAGAATGGGAAGCAGGCTCCAGGCTCTGGGCCATCATCAGCCCAGAGCCCGACGCGGGGCTCGAACTCACGGACCGTGAGATCGTGACCTGAGCTGAAGTCGGACACTTAACCGACTGAGCCACCCAGGCGCCCCCATTTTTTTATTGTTTTAGGTAGGTAGTGACTAAGTGATAGTTGTCTGTGTTGCAGGAGCTGTATTTTAGAATTCTGGTGTCAAAAAATTAAGTTCCATATGATCTTTTGTTTGCTTTTATTAAAGTTTATTTTTAGACAGAGTGTACATGCATGTGCAGTAGTGGGGGGCGGGCAGAGAGAGAGAGGGAAACAGAGAATCTCAAGCAGGCTCCATGCTCAGTGAGGAGCCCAGTGCAGGTCTGGATCTCAAAACCGTGAGATTATGACCTGAGCTGAAATCAAGAGTCAGCTGCCCAACTGACTGACCCACCCATGTGCCTTTTGTTTGCTTTTGATAGTAACATTGGTTAAAAAATGTATTGATGTACTTTAAGCCTATGTTAGTTAAATGGAATCTTTTGACATGTTTTATATGAGATACATATATTATTTAAGATTTTTTTATAGTCAAAATGTTTTTGTTTTTCCCCTTAGCAGTGACAGCTTATATATAGTAGTATATGTCTTTTGTGTGCCTAGTTATTCTGAGCACTGTGCTAAATTATATACACACACACACACACACACACACGCACACACAGATATGTGTACACACACAAACACATACACAGACTTTGTCATAGGAGCATTATAAGCAGATGGTTGTATGGCATCTTTATTTTATTTTTTTTCTTTTTTTTAAAAAAAAATTTTTTTTTAATGTTTATTTATTTTTGACACAGAGAGAGACAGAACATGAATGGGGGAGGGGCAGAGAGAGAGGGAGACACAGAATCGGAAGCAGGCTCCAAGCCATCAGCCCAGAGCCTGACGCGGGGTTCGAACTCACGAACCGTGAGATCGTGACCTGAGCTGAAGTCGGACGCTCAACCGACTGAGCCACCCAGGCGCCCTGGCATCTTTATTTTAAAGATGAGGAATCAGAGCTAAGTTTCTGAACTGAAGTTTGAACTCAAATCTGTTTTACTCCAAAGCCTAAGTGCTCTATCTCCCATAGTAAGCTTTTATATAAGCAAAACCTGTAGGTTATAGCTAGAGGGGAATTCTTGGGTTCCACTGGTGATGGTGTAGAATTTTAATTTTCCTAAATTGTCTTGATAAAAATAGTCAACAACTAGATTAGGATAACCAAAAAAAAAAAAAAGGCGCAAGCATCTATATTAAAACCAGGTGACAGAGTAGCCAATTGAACCCTAAAATATGAATGAGTAGTGAGAAAACACTGACAGCTACTGGGTCTATATCTGTCTGGCAGCAGAGAGAATTAATGGGGATCAGATGGACCCAAGAACAAGGGAGCTCCAATATAGCTAACAAGTATTCATTGGCTAGTATAGTAGATGAATGTGGAAACAATAGCTAAACCTGGGAGGGCTTTTGCAGACCTCATTTTGGGGTGAGGGTAATAGGTCCATGCCAAAGTTTGAAGGGGCTTGAGCAGCCTGAATCTGTAAACTCTCAGAATGAATCAGCCATAGCTCCCTTTCTGGGCAGAGCCCTCCATTAAGGAGAAGGTGCTGGGAATAGAAACTAAATTGAGTAGGATAGAGACGGTAGGGACAGAGTAAGGATAAAAGTTTGAAGCGATCATAATCAAATCCCCATACAAAATTATTGTTGAAAAAAGACAATAAGGAATAGCATAACTTCTCTACAGACAAACGAAAGTACAGTAGAAGATATCACAGAAAACTAAAATCTAATGATTCAAAATGAGCTAACAAATTAAAATGATAAAAGATGAGTGAAATGGATCATAATTATTTTTTAATTTTTATTTATTTTTAAAGAACTTACATACTTTTTTAATGTTTATTGATTTATTTTGAGAGAGAGAAAGGGTATGAGTGGAGAGGAGGTGCAGAGAGAGAGAGAGGAGAGAGAGAGAATCCCAAGTAGGCTCTGTGAGCTGTAAGCATGGAGCCCGAGGCGGGGCTAGATCCCATGAACCATAGATCATGACCTGAACTGAAATCAAGAGTCAGACACTGAACTGACTGAGCCACCCAGGCACTCTGAAATGGATCATAATTAGAAATGAGGTGATAGAACTTAGGAAAGAATTGAAAAGGAAAGATAATTTCAGAAATGAGGAGTAAGCTTGATGCAACACATCAAATAAATATAACATAATGCCTTTAAGGGAAACAAGGTAAAAAGGAAGAAAATTTTTTTAAAAAAGATAAAAAGTATTTCAGGGAAAGTGACAAATATAGATTACCTAATATATGTGTATTAGGAGTCCTTGCAAAAAAGGAAAAACAAAAGCCAAAGCAATGGACTATAAAGCTACTAAAATTTGTAATTCCAGGAAAAATACCCCTGAATTAAAAACTTTAAAGCTAAATATTAAAAGGATACATTGTATAGCTGGGAAAACTGAGAACACCAAACACTGAGCCATTTTCTGGTAAATAATTGAATCTTCAAGAAAAGGAAACAATTCTTTGGGTATCTAGGGAAAAAGGTCAAGTTTTACTTACAAAGAAAAGAAAATCAGATTATTGTTAAGGAAAAAAACTGATCTCTGTGCTTTGTGATCTCAGCGAAATAACATTAATTTAAGGTATTCAAGGAACAAAAATGTAAGCTAAGAGTTTTATATATAACCAACTGACTTTCAAGTATAAAAGCTACAAGTTGCTATGAACATGTAAGAATTTATAGAATCTTGTTCCCATTAGCTTTTTCTGATTAATCTCCTGAAAAATGTTTCAGACAACCGACATGAGAGATATCAACTGAAAGCTGATAGTGATCATTAAATATGTATTTATTTGTTGAACTAAGATTAAATGATGGTTAAAGGAAGAGGTAGAGTCTGTATAATGGTTTTATGCTCTAACAACACAGATAAAATGTAACTTTATAGAGTATAACTCAAAAAATGGGGTGGGAATGGAGAGAGCATATATGGAAAGTTTAGCAAGCTGCTCGATTGCCTTTTAGTTATTATGTGGAACTAAATACTATTAAACCTATATATATATATATATTTTTTTTTTAATTTAAATTTAAGTTAGTTAACATACCGTATCATCTTGGTTTCAGGAATAGAACCCAGTGATTCATCACTTGCAAATAACACCCAGTGCTCATCCCAACAAGTGCCTTTCTTTTTTTTTCTTTTTTTTTTTTTTAATAATTTAACTTTATTTTTTATTTTTTATAATTTACATCCAAATTAGTATATAGTGAAGCAATGATTTCAGGAGTAGATTCCTTAATGCCCCTTTAAATTTTTTTTTTTTAATGTTTTTATTTTTGAGAGAGGGAGAGAGCGCGCGCGCGCGCGCATGAGTGGGGGAGGGGCAGAGAGAGAGGGAAACAGAATTTGAAGCAGACTCCAGGCTTTGACCTGTTAGCACAGAGCCCGATGTGGGGCTAGAACTCACAAACCATGAGATCATGACCTGAGCTGAAGTCGGACGCCTAACTGATTGGGCCACCCAGGCGCCTCCCAACAAGTGCCCTCCTTAATGCCCATCACCCATTTAGCCCATCCCCCTTACCCCATCTCCCCTCTGGTACCCCTCAGTTCTCTGTATTTTAGAATCTATTATGGTTTGCCTCCCTCTGTGTTTTTATCTTATTTTTCCTTCCTTTTCCCTATGTTCATCTGTTGTGTTTCTTAAATTACATATATGAATGAAATCATATATTTGTCTTTCTAAACCAAAATATTAGGGAGAAAGAAGGTAAGGGTAAGAACATGAATGACTAATTTCAATGTTGTACATACTAGGGAACCAATTGACTCACTCTGTCTCTCTTTTTTTTTTTTTTGAAGAGGGAATAAGCTTTTATATATATATATATATATATGTATAAAATACTAGTATTATTGTAAGTATAACTAATTAGGACAATGCAGAGTTCATGTGACAAAAAGCAAACAATGGAGGGATTAACCGTGAAGTTAAAAAAACATGTTTCATATCTAAAAAAAGGAATATGGTGTAGGGAGAAAGGTAGATAGGAGACATCTTTGAATATATCTTGTTTTATAGATTTGATTTAAAACCACATATATCTTTTATACAATTATTAAGCAAAATTAAATTCAAAAAGGAAGTTCCTGAAAGTAGAAAATAAAATGAAATAAATGAACCTAAATGTGTTTCCTGTTGGCATAACTGTACAGAGAAAAGTACAGGTGATTTTTAACACAGTTGTTTGTCCTTATATCTTTTTAGGAAGAATATACACTAAAGAACTGCCTATAAAAAGGGATTTTTAACAATTTTCATTGATCTTGTTGTCTGTGGTAGTGCTAATGTTATTATCCTGAGATTGTTTTATGTGTGATGTGACAAAAAAACAAAACAAATGAGTAGTTATATGATAATTTTAATTCTGTTATCCCAGTGACTTTGAGAACCAGAATGATCAGAGTGGGAAAAGGAGATATGAATGTAACATAGAAGAGGCTAAGTAAAAACCCTGTAGTCTTGAATTTGAATTGGAAGAATGTTTGAACTTATGATTTATTTTATCATTAAAACAAAACATCTCCTCCCCTTCCCCCCCACTATTTCCTAGCTTTGTCCATGAAAAGACCTAGAAACAGTAACCATTTTAATAACAATACCAACCTTAGTGCCCAGATTACAGTCTTTTTTTTTTTAATTTTTTTTTTAACGTTTATTTATTTTTGAGACAGAGAGAGACAGAGCATGAATGGGGGAGGGACAGAGAGAGAGGGAGACACAGAATCAGAAGCAGGCTCCAGGCTCTGAGCCATCAGCCCAGAGCCCGACGCGGGGCTCGAACTCACGGACCGCGAGATCGTGACCTGAGCTGACGTCAGACGCTTAACCGACTGAGCCACCCAGGTGCCCCCAGATTACAGTCTTGAAATAGCCTTTCCCTCTGTATAGAAACCAGTCTTTGGAGAAATGGCTAATTCTAGCTCTTTGGAAGTGAACAAGATGAGTCTCATACCAGGTAGCAAGGAAGCTATCAAAGATTTCTAGGTCATGTTAAAAGGATCTAGCAGCCAATTTGAAGTGTTTCTTATTAAATACAGAGAAAGATGAATTTATTAAATTATATCAATTAGCAAAATTCAGATTGTAAGAAACTTTATAGGACAGTTGACCCTGTTTCTTCAACAAATAATTGGCAAAGAAAAATATATGTATACATATATTTTTGGACTTTATTGGAACTTGATTTAAGCATACTGACTTTATTGGACTTTATTTTGGACTTTATTGGAACTTGATTTAAGCATACTGAAGAATTTTATCATTTATGAAACAATTGGAAATTTGAACACTGGTATTTTATGATATTACAGAGTTGATATTACAGATTTTGGGAGGGTTGGTAGTAGTATCAGGTTTGTTTTTTTTTAAAGTTTATGTGATGAATAGTACAGGGAGTAACAATAGGTGGGGGAGAATAAGATTGGCCATGAGCTGAAAATTGTTAAGAGTTGATGGGTATACAGGGATTCAATATACTATTGTCTTCTTATGTATGTTTGAGACTTTCTATAATAAGCGGTTAAGGGGGAAAACAAGGAATGCAGCCTCATAGAGTTTGAGAGGATGGAAAATTCCAAGAGGAAATGTGTAATGAGAAGTTAAAATTGGTGTGTGTTGGAGGGCAGAGAGAGGAATAAATGGGGCTATAGAATTATATTTTGGAGTCTTTGGAAATAAGGTGATAGTTGTCAGAGTAGATTACATTTTTAAGGAGGAAGAGTAAAAAACTAAGGAATAAAATTTGGGGAAGAATGAATAGATTTAGGGATCTGAAAATGGACAAGGAGCCAGTGAGTGAAGAAAGAGAAGGAATAGGCAGAAAGGTTAGACTGTCATTCAGAAATCAAAGGAATAGTTTCAAGAAGCTAGGGTCCAATGCTGTGGAGAGATCAAAAAATAAAGCACTCAATCAAGGGCAGTTTACTCTGTGTTAGGAAGTAGTCAGATATTGTCAATATTCTAAACTAATTTTCTAGTATTGTAATTTGCTATTCTCTTGTGTTGAAGAGAATGGGTTTTGGACTGGAGTTTGAAATGGAGCTAATAGTACGTAATTTTCAGGATTTTATGTATTAGGTAAGTCAATATGTATAAAGCTCTTAGAATACTATCTGCCACATGGTAAGAGTTGCCGCTGATTGTGTTCTGAACCCAAATGCCCCTTTCCCTGTATATTTAATAAGCATGTTATTTCTACCTACTTCTGTCTTGGAATCAGTACTGATTCCCATTTTGGTGTAAGTAATTTGTTTTAGAAATCAGGTTTTATTTTTTTAGGCTACATTAATGATGGATTTTAGACTATTTAATTTACAGATTCTCAAGATGTAACATAAGATTATGGGATTAAAAGGTTGAATATCAAAAAGCAAAATTTTGTGAACTTTTATAATTGATAGACTGTCATGATATTTTTGATTTTATATTCTTTTTTTTTTTTTAAGTTTATTTTGAGAGAGAGAGAGAGCGTGTGCATGCACGAGTGGTGGAGGGGCAGAGAAGAGGGAGAGAATCCCAAACAGGCTCTGAAGTGTCAGCATGGAGCCCAGTGCTGGGCTTGATCCCATGACCATGAGATTATGATGTGAGCTGAAATCAAGCGTTGGATGCTCAACTGAGTCAGCCACTCAGACCCCCTTGTTTTTATATTCTTGTGGAAGTATAGTAGTTTTGTTTATTAAAATTTTTTTTTAATGTTTATTTTTGAGAGTGAGAGACAGAGTGAGTGTGAGGAGGGGAGGGGCAGAGTGAGAGGGGGACAGAGGATCCGAAGCAGGCTCGGCACAGATAACGGTGATCCCCATGCAGGGCTCCAACTCACTAACCATGAGATCATGACCTGAGCCAAAGTCGGACACTAAACTGACTGAGCCACCCAGATGCCCTGTTTATTAAAATGCTTTTTAGGGATGCTCTTTAAAGTTTGTAAATAACCCATTTGAAAATGATTGTCCTTTAAATGTTTTTCTTTAGTAAAAAAGAAAAATTAATACTTTAAACGTGTAAGAACTGGTGATCTATTTTTACGGTACGTACTTTAGACTTGACAACATGAACTAAAATTTTTTTTTTTTTAAGACTTTAGGTAAAGTTGGCCGAGTACAGCAGATTTATTCAGACAGTGATTTAAAGGTGGAAGTTTGTGGAACATCTTGGACATACAATCCAGCAGCAGTTTCCAAGGTGGCATCTGCTGGATCAGCCATTAGCAATGCATCTGGTGGTATGTTTGTATTGTGTTTCTTTAAAAGTAATATGGTTTACATTAGAA